>NW_026779616.1:682425-898705 GCF_030144855.1 Hypanus sabinus
GTGTTTGTTTCAATCCGCAAGGTTGAGTTTACTCAGCATGGGAGCTTCCCAAAGAGTAACTGGGAGGATCAGGGGAACCTGAAGTTTAAAACTGGGACTGTATTGAAGGCCTAGAAGATGCATCTGTCCTGTTTGTCTGTGCTCAGGTTGTTGAAGTACCTGTGGCTTCACAGGGTCCTGAGCTTTGTGTTGCAATTCAGGAAAGGTCTGAGGTATCTGACTTGGTTAAAAAGGAATGCAATCCTTTTGGGTCAGCTGATCTTGGTTCAGTGATTAAGGGGTTAACCCTGGCACCCGGGGAAAGTGAGGATTCTCTGTTGTTCGTGTGACTCGGTGCTCTAAAAGTTATTGATGAGATAAAAGTCGGTGAGGTGAATTTTAGTGAAGATTTTGAGAAGAGAGTTTCTGAACTTCTGAATAAGGGTAATTTAAAGTAGACCCTTTGACCCTGCTTCCAGGACAATAGTCTGTTGAAAAGCTTGTCAGCTTGTTAAACTCTATTTTAGAAGTTGAAAGTAAACAAGGTCATAGAGTTGTTGTTCAAGATTACAAGGTAGAGCAAAAAGATTATTTTGCGTCTGAGAGACCTCCTGACTGCGTTACTATGGGGACGAATCGAAGTAAAGTTCGAAAGAGCGGACGTGATGAACTGTTGGGGAACATTCAGAATGTAAACATGGTCCTCTTAAGCTCAGTGATAGTGTTGAGCTTGGTAAACTTTAAATTGGCGCCAATCCCGGGTGAAATTAAGTCAGCAGCACAGCTAACGAGCAGGATTGTAGCTGGCAACCCTCGCACAGATACAGACGCCGTTGTCAAAGACAGGAGTTTGATTTATGGAAGTTTTTCGGAGACTTTTCTACATTTCCTTTTACAGCAGGATTCGGAGAGTGCGGAGGAGGAGAAAGGTTAATCTTTGTCGAGAGATTAATTTCAAGCAGAAGAAAGTCAAGAGTCTGAAACGGAACTGGGGTGTTCCACTGACTGAAAAGGTTGGTGTCGAGCTGAAGGGGCAGTCTTACTGAAAATAATAAGCTGAGGACGAAATTGAACACCCAGCGGCTTATTTCTCGAGGAAGTTCAATGTGCACCAGAGAAATTATTCCACTGTAGAAAAAATAATTACTGTCACCTACTCTGGCGTCACAGCATTTTGAGGTTTACATTTGTCTGGCACAGAAGCCATTGATAGTTTATACTGATCACAACCCATTGCCATTTTTAACTACCATGAATGATAAGAATAGACGACTATTAATTTGGAGTCAGATGTTACAAGAATTTGATACAAAGGTACGACATGTAAAGGGAACTGACAATTTAATTGCTGATTGTTTATCTAGGTGTTAGATTTAAAATTATATCTCTGTTACTTTGTTGGTTAATGACTGCATCTATATTATATTAGACTCTGTAATGTGCCTTACTTTTGAATTTTTTCCCCATTAAAAATTCTTTTTAAGGGTGGGTGTGTTATGTGCGATGAGCAAACCATGGTGACATGGGGTGCACAGTTGACGCCGCTGTGAACTATGCTGCTAATTAGAGAGAGAGAGAGAGAGAGAGAGAGAGAGAGAGAGAGAGAGAGAGAGAGAGAGAGTGAGAGAGAGAGAGAGAGAGAGAGAGAGAGAGTGAGAGAGAGAGAGAGAGAGAGAGAGAGAGAGAGAGAGAGAGAGAGAGAGAGAGAGAGAGAGAGAGAGAGAGAGAGAGAGAGAGAGAGAGAGAGAGAGAGAGAGGGAGGGAGTTAGGCACCATGTTGCACATGCTGATAAAAATAGAGAGAAAAACGAGGATTTTCTGTTTATGCCGTCCTCGCTAATTGTTGACTTTACTTCCACAGACCTTGCCAGTTTGTGTGAATCCCTGCTGACACAGCGGAGTGGTGAGTGGTGCCGGGTGTCTGCTGATACAACAAGGAATGGCCCAGTTTGATGAACATGGTCATGGTCAGTTGATGGATGGTTGGTACCCCTGCAGGGATGAAAGAGGAGAGTGCTGAGACACAGGCAGACACGCCACTGGATACTGAAAGAGCGTTGTGCACCCACAGGAAGGTGGGCGCTCGGAGGATCAATTCGGAGGAATCGATCAGAGGCTGACAGTGTGTGAAGGCAGGCCGGTGGGGGTTGTGTGCGTGTCCTCCCTCGCCTGGGTGACGAACCCACCACTGTAGAACGGTCTCGCCTGGAACGGAGGGGTCATAATCGCTGAGCCAACGGTACAACGGAACAAGAAGACAACTGAAGGTTTGCCTGCTTCAGCTGCTCATCTCCAGCTCGCCCGGTCTCCCTCTCTCTCCAACGTCACACCAGCAACTGCCTCAACCCAAACTGAGCTGAACTGAACTCCGCATTAACTTAAGGTTATTCATTTACCCCTAGACTTTGATAGAACTTCGTTTTGGTTTATATTTCCACAATTCTGTATATATCATTGCTAACCTGTTTTATATGCATATCTGCATTTTTGATACTGTATTACGTAGTTGACTAATAAACACATTTTTAGTTACAGTACCACCGGACTCCAATGTATCTTCCATTTCTGCTGGTTTGGTAACTCAGTCACGAGGTGCGTGACAAATTGGGGCCTCTATCCGGGATTTTGAACGTCAAATTGGGAGGTCGTTGAATTGATCGTTGTAAATTCCATTATTTGATTCGGTTTGTGGGAAATAAATGTAAGCAGCGGAAATAGAGATTTACCAATTTCTAAGGGAACCAACTTCGGAGGCTTTAGAGGATGCCAGAAAGTTGCAATTGTTGAATATTGCGAGATGGTTGAAACTCTCGACGGTGAAACAGGCAATGAGGAAGTCAGAGGTACAGAGAGCCATAGTCGACCTCTATGTATCTGCGGGAGTATTTTCCGAAGAGGAGCGTGAATGTTTCCCTAAAGTAAACCCAGTGGGGTTGAGCTTCAGCTTCAGCTGGAAAGATGAAGAATAGCGGCCGAGGAGAGGAAATGGGAGGATGAGTTCCGAGTGAGGAAGCCGGAGTCTGAGGAAAGGGAGAAGGAAAGGCAGTTTGAGATGAAAAGGTGAAGAATAACGGCCGAGGAGAGGAAAAGGGAGGATGAGTTCCGAGTGAGGAAGCCGGAGTCTGAGGAAAGGGAGGATGAGTTCCGAGTGAGGAAGCCGGAGACTGAGGAAAGGGAGAAGGAAAGGCAGTTTGAGATGAAAAGGTGAAGAGCGGCCGAGGAGAGGAAAAGGAGGATGAGTTCCGAGTGAGGAAGCCGGAGTCTGAGGAAAGGGAGAAGGAAAGGCAGTTTGAGATGAAAAGGTGAAGAGCGGCCGAGGAGAGGAAAAGGAGGATGAGTTCCGAGTGAGGAAGCCGGAGTCTGAGGAAAGGGAGAAGGAAAGGCAGTTTGAGATGGAAAGGTGAAGAGCGTTGCAGGAAAGGGGACCCGTGGCGGACCCAGACAGGGGGTTCAAGGTTGATCGGGAGGTTGAGGTGGTACCTCCATTCAAGGAGATGGATCTCGATAGGCACTTCCTCCATTTTGAGAAAGCGGCTTTGAATCAGGACTGGTCTAAGCGGAAGTGGGCTGTTCTGTTACACAGTGTTCTTCAGGGGAAGGCTCAGCAAGCCTTTTCGGCATTGTTTATGGATGAGAGCCCAGAGCCCAGTGATTCACAGGTCTGAAGACCTCGTTCCAATCCACTTTACCCACTTTTTAAACTGAACGTTCTTTCTAATTTTGCCCACAACTGCACATACCTAAGTTTGCGGAACAGGCTCCATTGTGCTATCTATATAACGGGGACGATGACGACCACATTCCAACGAGGAATCTCGTTCTCGTCCACAGTCCGTTCTTTTCCCTTCCCCTAACAAAGACAAACCTGTCGATACAGCTCGCTACATTTCACCCCCCTTCCTTTCTGAGCCACAGAACCATAGTCAGTGCCAGAGACCTGACAGGTGAGATTTCTTCTGCTTGGTCATTTGCTCCTCTCTCCTCCCATCCAGAGGTATCCAAAGTGGTCTACCTGTTATTGAGCGGGATGGCCACACGGGGTCTCTGCATCAGCTTTGAATTTTAACCCCTTTCTCCTTCTTGTTTGTCACACAGTTTCCTGTATCCTCCATCGAGTGTTAATACCTCCCTGTACGTTCTCCCTATCACCCGCTCAGTTCCTGAATGATCCCAGCTTCCTCCAGTTCCAGTTCCAACTCTGTAACGCAAAGTTATAAAGGGTGCAGCTGGATGACTTTCTTCCATCTTTCAAGAGGTGCATTCAACTCTCTCGCCAGACATTGCTACTGCTCTGACTGTGCGATGATAAATAAAGAAACAATAATTAAACTGAAAACAAATCAAACAACGGTTTTCTGTTTTTACCTTCAGTCTCCCAAGACCCTGCTCTTTGAAAATTCCTCTGACTTCCACTCGAATCGAATTTTCTGCCACTCTTTCCCACTTCCCTGGATCATCACACACGCACACACACACATACACACACACACACACACACATACACACACACATACACACACACACACACACACACACATACACACACACACACACACACACACACACACACACACATACACACACACACACACACACACACACATACACACACACACACATACACACACACATACACACACACATACACACTCATACACACACACACACACACATACACACACACACACACACACATACACACACACACACACACACACACACATACACACACACACACACACACACATACACACACACACACACACACACACACACACACATACACACACACACACACACACACACACACACACACACACACACACACACACACATTGATTGAAAATCTCTCCATCCGTCCCATCCCACACACCTGGGTTCAGACACGGAGAGAATCACCATCTACACCTTCCTATCACGCACTCCCGGGGTCAGACACAGACTGTCTCTCCCTCACACCGTCATAACACACTCTTCCAGCGTCAGAGAAGTTCTCAAGCTCCCTCAATACGGTCAAATCACACACTCCCATTTTCTGACGCTAAGTGAAGCTCCTTCCACACCATCCCATCACACACTCTCGGGTTCAGACACAGAGTGAATCTCCCCCCACACCGTCCCATCACACACTCCCGGGGTCAGACACAGTGTGAATCTCCCTCCACACCGTCCCATCACACACTGCCGGGGTCACGCACAGATTGAAACTCTCCCCACACAGTCGCATCTCGCACTCCTGGAGTTTGACACTGGGGACGCATTACCCGGAATGTGCTATCGCGCACACACGGGTTCCGAAACAAACTGAAGCTTACTCCCTTGTGTCCCTTCAGAAACTCCCGTCTCCAGAAGCTCCTTCGCTCTCTCCAATCCCCAGAACTCCGCCGTTCCTGAAGTCTTGAATTGTGAGTTCGGCTCGGAGAATGGGCGTGTGTTATTCACAGGATGTGCAGTGAACCGGAGAGAATTGGAAGAGGGGTTGGTTTTGGTGCTGTTGACGAATTCCGCATGTGCTGGAAATTCAAGCAAACTACACACAATGCTAGCGGAACACAGCAGGCCGGGCAGCGTCGATAGCAGAAGCACTGTCGACGTTTCGGGCCGAGTCCCTTCGTCAGGACTAACTGAAAGGAAAGATAGTAAGAGATTTGAAACCAAGAGGGGGGCGGGGAAAATGCGAAATGAAAGTAGATGACCCGAGGGGGTGGTGTGGAGATGAGAGTCGGAAAGGTGATAGGCCAAAGGCAGACAGAGCTGGAGAATGTGAAGGATCATGGGACGGGCAGCCTAGGGACTGCAAGGGAGACGGAGAGAGGTTTTAGTGAAGGAGGAGATAACGGAGACGGCATGGAGCGTAATGGACGGAGGGTTGATGGAAACAAGATGTGTGGAAGAAGACGGCTGTGGCGGAAGCAGAGAGGGATGTAGGGGAGAGTCCTGGGTGATGGTGACGACGATGGTCGGATGGGAAGGAGGGCTGACGACGAACAGGAGACTGAAAACAATGAACCAGGAACAACTTCTTCCAATCCACCAGCATATGCTTGAATGCATCAGCACCAACTCCACCTTTCATGCTGCATTTATTAGCTTTTTGCATTTAACAGTAATTTTACATATTTGCACACTATTGATCATTCAACAGAACAAATCTCAGGTGGTTTAAGACACAGATAATAGACCGTGAATCCGGTAAAAAAAAAAGATGCGATACAGATTGACAGGACATTTGACACGCTGGCCTTCATCAGTCAGGACACTGAATACGGGAGTCGGGGGTCACGTTGCAGTTGCAGATGACGTCGGTCAGGCCGCACTTGGAGTATGGAGTTCAGTTCTGCTTGCCTTGCTCTAAGAAAAATATCAACGGACTGGAAAGATTGCAGAGGGAGATTTCCGAGGATGCTGCCGGGACAGGAGGGACTGTGTTATGGAGCGAGGTTGGGAATTCTGAGACTTTTTGCTGACCTTACAGAGGTGTAGAAACCACGAGGGGCACGGATCAGGCGAATGCGTGCAAACTATTTCCCCAGGACTGGGGTATCGAGAACATTAACACACATGATTGAGGTGAGAGTAGCTAAAGACAGAAGCGGGATGCGAGTTGGGTTAGATAAAAGTGTCACAGTGGGATGGGGAGAGTGGGTAGAGACAGAGTAGAGAATTGAGGGAGAAACCGGGAACTGAACGGGAAATTGGGGGAAATGGAGGCAAGGAAGCGCGGTGAGGAAAATGAGGATGAAACAGAGGAGGCGGGAGTGGAGAGGGATGAGAGCGACACTTTTGAGGAACGAGGGTAAAGAGAGGGCAAGATGGTGAGTGACATTGCGATAGGACAGTGGCGAATTCTATAAGGGTGAGGGGCAGCAGCGCGGGCGGAGTAGTGCGAGTGGTTTAGAGAAATGGAGGAGAAAGAGGGTTTTATCATTGTACTCAAGTCGGTCCCAATGGTTGGTGACAGAGATCCTGGAGCTTTTCAGAAATATCCGGACACAAAGGTGCAGACTTCTCACAGATGAAGCGCGTACGAACCTGATCGCAAGCTTTAAGCTCAGTGTAATATGTACATACAGCGCATTCGGGGTCTGAACCGGCCATCCGGTACAGGACATTCGAAGCGAATTTCCTGTCAAAGAGGGGTAAACAATTTCAATGCACCTTCAGCAGTCAGTCCCCAAAACCACTGATACCCTCCCTCGCCATTGACCTGTGGCAACACGACATCTCCAACAACCCCACTTTGCCAGCACAGCCCTGTGTCAGTCTCACTCTCTCCCACAACCTGGGTCAGTTCCCAAAGAGCTTCATAGTTCCACTCTCTTCACTCGGCCCCGTGTTAGTCCCCAAAATACTGCACTTCCCATTCTCACCTCAAGTCCCCGTGCGAGTCCCCAGAATAATCTCAATGTCTAGCCTTCTCCCTAAAGATCTGTGTCAACCACATAAAGAATCCGACATCGCCCTCTCTTCCCACAGCCCATGTCAGTTCCCACATTTGCAAAAGGAAGTGTGAGGATGAGAACGTGTGTGCGGCAGCAGCCATTTTGATTTTTTCTTCATCTGATCGGAGTTAAGTGAGGCGGGACTGCGCAGGCGTGTGACTTTGGGCAGTGAGGCCGGGAAGATTTGAAAGGACCGCAGATTTATACAGCGGGCAGCGTCGTTTTGCGGTCAGCGGTTGAGCCGGAAGCAGAGTAAGGGCTTTGTCTCAACGGTGTCAATTTTCCCTGCTATTTGAGGAAAGGGGGGGGGGGGATTATGATTGTGAGCGCAGCTTGTTGTTCACGGTGTTCGGATGTGGGAGGTCCTGGAGTCTCCCAGCCTCCGGGACGTCCACATCTGCGCCTTGTGCGCCGAGCTGCAGCTCCTAAGGGATCGTATTAGGGAACCGGAGCTGTCGCTCGATGACCTTCGTCTGGTCTGGGAGAGGAAGAAGATGATAGAGATGAGTTACAGGCAGGTGGTCACACCAGGGCCACGGGAGGCAGACAGTTGGGACATGGTTAGGAGAGGGAAGGGAAAGAGTCTGGTACTAGAGAGTACCCCAGCGGCTGCACCCCTTGACAATAAATACTCCAGTTTGAGTACTGTTGGGGGGGGAGCAACCTACCTGGGGGAAACGAGAGTGGATTTGCCACCGGCTCAAAGAGTCCGTCTCTGTAGTTCAGAAGTGTATGGAAAGGAAGAGGGAGGCAGTAGTAATAGGGGACTCGACAGTTAGAGGGTCAGATTGGCGATTCTGTGGACGCAGTCAGGAGACCTGAATAGTAGTTTGCTTCCCTCGTGCCAGGGTCCGAGATATTTCTGATCGCGATCAGGATATCCTAAAGTGGGATAGTGAGTAAGCAGAGGTCGTGGTACATATCGGTACCAATGACATAGGTAGGAAAAGTGAAATTTTCCTGAAAGGCGAAGATAGCGAGAAAGGAAGGGAGTTGTGAACTAGGACCACAAAGGTAGGAATCTCTGGAAAACTGTCTGTGCCACGCGACAGTGACAGCAGGGATGGAATGAGTTGTAGGATAAATGCGTGCCGGAAGTATTGGTGAGGGGACAATGATTCAAGTTTTTTGGATTACTGGGACCTATTTTGGGACAGGCTTGATCTGTACAAAAAGGACGGGTTCCACTTGAGTCCTCGGGGGACAGCAGTCCTGGCCGGGAGGTTTGCTAAGGCTCTCGGGGAGACATTAAACTAGAATGGCTCTGGGTGGGAATCAATTTGCAGAAAGTAGGAGAGGAGGTTAGATCACAAATAGAGAAAGGGAGTAGACAGACTGTGGGGCGGATAAGCTGGCGATAGAGAAGGGGAGCGCACAGACCAAAGATGTACGGGAGAAGGAAGAAAAGGATAATAAAGTTGTTTGCACTGTTAGGGATAAACGGAGAGAAAGAGGTTGAGAGGTTCTTAAATGCATCTATTTTAATGCTAGGAGAATTGAAAGAAAGGTGGATGAGCTTATGGTATGGATTGATACCTGGAAATATGATGTTGTAGCAATTAGTGAAAAATGGTTGCAGGAGGGTTGTGATTGGCAACTAAATATTCGTGGATTTAGTTACTTCGGGTGTGAATGAATCGGAGGGGCAAGAGGGGGAGGTGTAGCATTGCTTGACAAAGAAAATATTACAGAGGTGGCAAGGAAAGATAGACTAGAGGGTTCGTCTAGGGAGACTATCTGTGCGGAATTGAGGAATGGGAATGGTGTAGTAACAATTACCGACCACCTAATGGGGAGCCAGAATTGGAGCAACAAATTTGTAAGGAGATAGCAGGTATTTGTAGTGATTGTGGGAGGTTTTAATTTTCCACACATAGACTGGGAAGGGCTGGATGGTTTGGAGTTTGTCAAATATGTGCTGGACATTTATTTTTTTCAAGAAATACCAACTGGAGAAAGGGTAGTGTTGGATCTCCTGTTACAGAATGAGATAGGTCTTGTGACCGAGCTATTATTTGGGGATCACTTCGGGTCCAGTGATAACAATACCATTAGTTTCAATATAATTATGCAGAAAGATAGAACTGGACCCAGAGTTGAGATTTTTGATTGGAGAAAGGCTAACTTTGAGGATATGCGAATTGATTAAGATGGAGTGGATTGGGGCGATTTGTTTTATGGGAAGATCGTATTAGAGAAATGGAGGTCATTTAAAGTTGAAAATTTGAGGGAACAGAATTTTTTATGTTCCTGTTAGGTTGAAAGGAAAGTTTAAAAGTTTGAGAGAGCCATGGTATTCAAGGGATATTGGAAACCTCGTTCGGAAAAAGAGAGAGATCTACGATGAATAAAGGCAACATGGATTAAATAAGGTGCTCGAAGAATATAAAAAGAAATTTAAGAAAGAAATTAGTAAACTAATAGAATATGGCATGTAAGGTGAAAATAAATCCAAAGTGTTTCTGCAGTTAAGTTAATAGCAAAAGGATAGTGAAGGATGAATTATGTCCCTTAGAGAATCAATGTGGACAGTTATTTGTGGAGCCAAAAGAGATGGGGGAGATATTGACCAATTTCTGTTCATCGTTATTCACGGAGGAGAAGGATATTGAATTATAAAAATGAGGGATACAAGTAGGGTAGTTATGGAAGTTATGATGATTAAAGAAGAGTAAGTACTGGAGCTTTTAAAGAATGCAAAAGGTGGATAAGTCTCCGGGTCCTGATAAGTTAGTGTAGAAATAGCATGGACTCTGAGAGAAATATTTCAAATTTCATTAGAAAACGGGGATGGTGCCGGAGGATTCGCGTATTTCTCATGTAGTTCCATTGTTTAAATAGGAATCTATGAGCAAACCGAGCAATTATCAGCGTGCAGGTTTGACGTCGGTGGCGGGTGAACTAATGGAAAGTAGTCTTCGAGATGATATATATATAATTATCTGGATAGACAGGGTCAGTTTAGAAGCAGTCAGCATAGATGTGTGCTTGGAAGCTCATTTTTGACAAATCTTATTGAATTTTTTGAAGGGGTTACGAGAAAAGCTGTCTAGAGGAAAATCAGTGGAAATTGTCGAAAAGGGCTTTTGTAAGGCCTTTGACAAGGTTCCACACGGAAGGTTAGCTAGGTAGGTTCAGTTGTTAGGTATTAATATTGAAGTAGTAAAATGGATTCAACAGTGGCTGGAAGGGGGATGCCAGAGAGTAGTGGTGGGTAACTTTTGCTCACTTTGCAGGCCGGTGAATAGTGGGGTCCCTCAGGGATCTGTACTGTGTCCAATGTTGTTTGTCACATACATTAATGATTTGGCTGATGGTGTGGTAAATTGGATTAATAATTATGCAGATGATGCTAAGATGATGCCGTTGGAGACAATGAAGTTGGTTTTCAAAGCTTGCAGAGAGATTCAGGCCAACAGAAGGAGTGTGCTGGAAGATGGCAGCTGGAGTTTATGCTGATAAGAGTGAGGTGCGACATTTTGGTAGGACTCATCAAAAAAGGATATACATGGTAAATGGTAGGGCATTGAGGAATGCAGTAGAACAGAGTGATCGAGGAATAATGGTGCATAGTTCCCTGAAAGTGGAACCTCATGGATATAGGATGGTGAATAAAGCTTTTGTTATGTTGGCCTTTATAAATCAGAGCAAAGAGTATAGGTCTTGGGATGTAATGTCAAAATTGTACAAGGCATTGCTGAGGCCAAATTTGGAGTTTTGTGTACAGTTCTGTTACCGAATTATAGGAAAGGTGTCACCAAAATAGATGGAGTACAGTGGAGATTTACTAGAATGTTCCGTGTGTTTCAGCACCTAAGTTACAGTGAAAGGTTGAACAAGCTAAGTCCTTATTCTTTAGAGCGTAGAAGGGTGTGAGGGGAATTGATAGAGGTATGTTAAATTATGAGGGGGATAGGTAGAGTTGACGTAGATAGGCATTTTCCATTGAGAGTATGGGAGATTCGAACAAGAGGGCATGAGTTGGGAGTTAACAGGCAAAGGTTTAAGCTCAACACTTCTTTACTCAGAGAATGGTAGCTCTGTGGGACGAGCTTACAGTAGAAGTGGTAGAAGGCAGGTTTGATTCTGTCATTTGAAAAAAAAATAGATAGGTTTCCGTCAGGAATATATATATTTTAGACAGGAATTGAATGGAGGGCTCTGAGCTGAGTGGAGGTTGGTGGAACTAAGTGAGACTTAGCTTTCGGCACGGACTAGCAGGACCCGGATGGCCTGTTTCCGTGCTGCAATTGTTATATGGTTATATTATTTTGACTGCACACTCTCTACCAACAGTCCGTGTCGATCCCGAAACAAATCCAATTGTCCATTCTCTCACCACAGAACTTTCTCTCTCTTCAAAATGCTCCGATTACCCACTCTCTCCCGTCAGCCCTTCTCAGTCCGCCAATTCATACCAATGCCCACTCCCTTTAGCAACTCATGTGTGACCACAAACTAATATCACTGCACATAACCTTCCCGCAGCCTGTGCCGGTCCCCAAAATAAATCCACTGCCCACTCGCCTCACGCAGCCTGTATCAATCCGACGACCCACTTTCATCTCAGAAACATCCAAGATCCCAAATCTCACCCGTCTTTGCATTTTCCAATCCAGTATGAACTATCTTGGTCGCGGACAGCTTTGACAACAAAATTCTGTGAAATTAAATTGCTATCATTAAAGATTTATTTCGAACAAAATTTAAAGAGCATCCCTTTCTGTCTGACCCCTGGTGTGTTTGAAGAGATGGTATTGAAGGAGCTTAATTCTGTGTCTCACCACAGGAGAACGTGACGGCACGGGCTGGATGGAGCAACACTCTGTGTCTGAACCCGGGAATGTGTGATGAGACCATATGGAGGAAACTCTCTGTGTACGACCATGGGGATATGTGATGTGACGGTGTGGAGGGTGGTTCACTCTGTGTCTGAACTCGGGAGTGTGTGATGAGACCGTATGGAGGAAACTCTCTGTGTACGGGCACGGGAATATGAGATGTGATGGGGTGGAGGGTGGTTCACTCTGTGTCTGAACTCGGAAATGTGTCACGGGACGGTGTGAAGGAAATTCTCTCCGTTTATAACACCGGGAGTGTGTCCTGGGGCTAGAAGGAGGGAGCTTCACTCTGCGTCTGACCACGGAAGTGTGAGATTAAACGGTGCGGAGGGAGCTTCACTCCGGTGTGGGTATATCTTCCGTCGATCTGACACGTACCGCTTCTTCTGCTGAATTTATTTCAAGAAGTTTAGAATCAGAGTCCGAACAAAACTGCCTGGCTTTATCGTATGATAATATCAACGTGCTGATAAAATAACAGCCGCCTTCATTTCTGATCCAGTACTGGGGACATTCTTGCTCTGGAAAATAGGAAGAAGGAACAGTGAATGTCCCTGCGTACGGTCCATTACATCCTCTGTGAGTCGAACATAGAAGGAGTATTCGTCCTCACCGTCCCATCACACAGTCCTTGGGTCGGTCACAGTGGTGTTCCCACCAGACCGGCCCAGCACACTCTCCTGTTAGAAACACACTCCAGGGGTCAGTTATAAGTGATGATCCCTCCATAGCATTCCATCACACGCACACTCTGTGTCAGTCACAAAGTGAAGCGCTTTCCACATCATCTTGTCACAGTCGACAGAGGTCAGACGCAGAGTGACACTCCCTCCATACAGTCCCATCACACTCCCAGGGGTTTCACCCAGTGTGAGCTCCGTATTGCACTGTCCCATCAGACACTCCGGTAAACGACAGAGTGAAGTTCCCTCCTCACTCTCCCAATGTTCATTCCTGGAGTTAGACACAGAGTGACACTCCCTCCATACAGTCCCATCACACTCCCAGGGGTTTCACCCAGTGTGAGCTCCGTATTGCACTGTCCCCTCAGACACTCCGGGATAAGATAGAGTGAAGTTCCCTCCTCACTCACCCAATGCTCATTCCTGGGGTTAGACACAGAATGATGCCCCCTGCATAGCATCCCATCGCAAACACACTGTGTCAGACACAGAGTAAAGATCACTCCACACTGTCCAATCACGCACTCCCGGGGTCAGACACAGGGTGACACTGCCTCGAAACTGCCCCATTATACGTTCCCGGGGTCAAATACAAACTACCCTCACTCCCTTCTATCACACGTTTCCGTCGTCAGAATCAAACTGAAGCTCGTTCACACCGTCCTATCAAACTCAGCTGCTGTCAGACACAAATTGAAACTCCCGCCACGGCACCCAATTACACATTCGAGGGACTCCTGACCAGATGTAGCTCGCTCAATTCCGCCCCATCACGAACTTCAGGAGTCAGTTAAAAACTCCTTTCCGCCATACTATCACAGAGATCCTGAGGGACAGACAGAAATAGAATTTCACTCCCTACCTTACTGTCACACACACCCCGAGGTGAGACATGAATTTGCTCCCTCCGCAATTTCCAATCACGCAACACGTTGCCAGACACTGAGGGACTCTCATTTAGCACTGCCCCATCACAGAATCCAGGAGTAAACATAGAGTGGAACTCCCTTATACACACCCGGGGTCAGACACAGAGTGAAGCTCTCTCTTGCTAAGGCCCCATCACACACTCATGGATTCAGACTGCACGCTGCTGACTGTCAAATCACACGCTCTTACTGATAGACACAGAGTGAATCTCCCCCTACACCATCCCATCACACACTCCCGAGGTCAGAATCGTAATGAAACTACCTTGGTACCTTCCCATTACAGGCACCCGGTGCCAGTTATAGAGTGAAGATCCCTGCAGACCATCCAAGCGCAGACTTCCTGATTGGGCAGGCAGAAATTTGGGTTCCATCCACAACGTCACGTCACACACTCTCAGGGATAGATGAAGAATGAAGCTGTTGTCAGACGATCCCATTATGGTCTCCCAGTGTCAAACACAGAGTGATTCTCCTACCACACTGTCTCATCACACAAGACCGGGGTCAGTCTCAGACTGAAGCTTTCTCTCCACCACACTATCACATACTCCTTGGAACAAACATGGAGCTAAGCTCACTGCATGCTCTCCAATCACAAATTCCTGCGGGCAAAAACACAGTGAGCCTCTCTCCACAGTTCCCCAACACACTCCCCGTGGTCAGATAGGAAATGAAAAACTCTCTACACGATCACGCCGCATACTCCCGTGGTCAGACACAGCATGATGGTCTTTTTACCCGGTGACATTACACAACACAGGGTCAGAGAACGGGCGATGCTCACCCCCGGCCCACACCGTCCAATCACACACTGCAGGTGTCAGACACAGAGGGAAGCTGCCTCCAAACCGTCCCTTCACACATTCCAGAGACTATCACAGTGTAAATTTCCCTCCTTACGCCCTCCGTACATCACACACCTCCTGACGAGTCACAGAGTGAAGATCTCTCTCAACCGCCCCATCACGCTCAGCTGTGCTCACACACAAAGCGAAGTTCCGCCCCCGCTCTCCCATGGCACACTGACGGATTCAGACTCGCTCCACAACATCCCATTACACAATGTGTCACATAGAATGAACGTCCCTCTGCACTTTCCTCTAACACAGTCCTGTCGTCAGACACAGACGCTCTATCTCTATGATCCCATTACACACTCCGGGAGTCAGACCAAGTGTCTGACTCCCGGAGTCAAGACCGTCCCATCACACCCTCCCAGATTCAGACACAGACTGATGCTCCCTCCATACTGTCCCCTCACACACTCCCGGAGCCAGACGCAGACGCTCTCTGCGATCCCATTACTAACTCCCGGATTCAGTCACAGAGTAATTATCCCTCCACACCGTCCGTCCGTCACTCTGGGATTCAGACAGAGAGTGATGCCCCCACTACACCGTCTTATCACACACTCCTGGATTCATATTAAAACTCTCTCCCCACGGTGCCATAACACACTTCAGGGGTCAGACATGGAGTACATCTCTCTGGGCACTGTCCCATCACAGACTGGCGCTGTCAGACACAGAGTGAAGCTGGATCCATACTATCCCATCTGACATTCCCAGAGTGAAACGTCCAGTGAAGCTGTAATTTTACGTTTCACAAACCCGTGTTCAGACACAGAGTGAATCCACATCCACAACGTCCCATCACAATTTCCTAGATTCAGTGACAGAGGGAAACTCCCTCCACGCAGCCCCATCACACACTCACAGGGTCAAACACAGAGTGGATCACCCTCCATACCATCTCTTCACACACTCCAGATGTCAAGCAGAGTGACGCTTCCTCTCTCAATGCCCGCCCGGTGATGAGGAGCGGGTGAAAGAAGGGGATGGTGCCTCACCTCTTCTGCTGGTCAACAATTCACAGATTTGAGCCTTGGTTTCGTTGACAGATCTGTACTTCGTTTCCATCTCAGTGAAGTGGTGACGGAGATCGCTGTGTCTTCGTTTGAGAACGGACAGATTAGAGTTGAGCGCAGAAAGACTGGATTGAAGGATTGAGGTTGATTCATGGCAGTTTTGGTCCGAGGTGATTTTACACTGACGAATTTGAGATCCTGGGAGAGATGGTGAACGCAGTTTAGACTTCAGGTGAGACAGCGTCACGATACTGATCCGTTCACAGAGAGAGTTGTGTCAGTGTCACGGTGAATGTTGTCACAGTGAAGGACATTCTTTGAGCACAGCGAGAAGCGTCGGCGCCAACTTGAGGACCGTGTCTGTATCACGCTGGTGGGGGGGGGGGAGCTGTGAATCAATGTCCCGGTGAAGTTTTAGTTGTTACCATTGGAATCTATGTCAGTATCGTGCGGGGCGTGTCCGGGTTGCTCTGAGGAACGTGTCAGTGTCACTGTGATTGGAACTCTGTGCCCCGGCGGGAGGTGACAATGACGTGTCACCGTGTCATGGTGTGGGATGTGCTGGTCGCACAGAGAAGGGTATTTCAGTGCCACGGTAAGAGACACGTCATGGCCACGGTGTGTGTGAGAGTGACACGCTGAGGGAGAGTTTGATGTCGATGTCATTGTGACATTGTGAATTTAGCTGTCGGTCTCTGTTAAGGGATTTTCCTGCGTCAGGGGGAGGTGAGGGTAAATGCCTCAGTGAGCGGTGCATCGGCGTTACGTAAGGGGTGATATTGACTCGGTATGGGGTGTTGCAGTGATGTGTGAGTCTTTGTCACGATGCGGTGCAAAGCGGATCACGATGAGAAGCGTGAAGATGTCACGGTGTACGGTACCTCAGTGTCACGGTGAAGAGCGTGTCGGTGTCACTGTGAGGTGTGTGTCGCTGTCGCTTCAGCAGTTTAACGGTAACACGAATAGGGGCATGTCGATGATTGTGAGGGGTACTTTGCGGTCAGTGCGAAAGCCATGTGCGCGTCACCGCGATAGTCCTGTCAGTATCGCGGTCGGGAGTCTACATGAGTCTCGTTGAAGGTCGTGATCGTGCTACGGTGACAGTATTGTTGATGTTAAGGTGAATGGCGTGTCGGTGTCAGCATGAGTCTTGATTGTGTTCCAGTGATGACCGTGTTTTATCCCGGTTTGAGGTGTGTTCGTGTTATAGAACATACAACACAGTGTTATACGCTGTGTTATACACAGTGTTATACAACACAGTACAGGCCCTGCGGCTCACAATGTTATGTCGACCCCT
This sequence comes from Hypanus sabinus, assembly GCF_030144855.1. Classification (NCBI taxonomy): domain Eukaryota; kingdom Metazoa; phylum Chordata; class Chondrichthyes; order Myliobatiformes; family Dasyatidae; genus Hypanus; species Hypanus sabinus. The sequence continues at coordinate 699,470 of NW_026779616.1, forward strand.
TAAACGGTGCCTCGCATATAACCCACCACTTTCAACCCCTCCATATACCTGTCTGGTCGGCTTTTAAATATCACTGATGTATCTGCCACCACCACTGACTCGGGAAGTGCATTCCACGCAACAGCCATTCTCTGCGTGAAAAACCTTCCTCTAATATCTCCCTTGAACATCCCACCCCTTACCTTAAAGCCATGTCCACTTGTATTGAGCAGTCGTGCCCTGGGCAAGAGGCACTGGCTGTCCATTTTATCTATTCCTCTTATAATATTCTATATCATATCTCCTCTCATCCCCCTTCTCTCCAAATAATAAAGCCCCAACTCCCTTAATCTCTGAGCATGATGCATGCAATCTAAACAAGGCAGCATCCCGGTAAATCTCCTTTGTACCCTTTCTAATGCTTCCACATCCGTCCTACAGTGAGGAGAGCAGAACTGGACACAGTACTCCAAGTGTGACCTACCCAGAGCATTATAGAGCTGCATCATTACCTCGCGATTCTTAAACTCCAATCCTCGACTTCTGAAAGCAAACAACCATAAGCTTTCTTAACTACCCTATCTACCTGTGAGGCAATTTTCAGGGATCTCTTCCACACTACCAAGTATCTTGCCATTTACTTTGAACTCTGTCTTGGAGTTTGTCCTTCCAAAATGTACCATCTCACACTTCTCCGGGTTGAACTCCATCTGCCACTTTTCAGCCCAATTATGCATAGTGTCTTCGTCTCTCTGCAATCTTCGAAAATACTTAACACGATCCACTAGACCACCAACCTTTGTGCCGTTTCCAAACTTGCCAACCTACCCTTCTACCCCCACATCCATGTCGTTAATAAAATCACGAAATGCTGAGGTACTGGAACCGATCCTTGTGGAACACCACTAGTCACCATCCTCCAGTCCGAATATATTTCCCTCCACACTTTTCTTTCTGCAGGCAAGCCAATTCTGAATCCTCATCTATATGCCTGGTCTGCTCCTCCTAGAATTCTATCAGGCATGTCAGACAGAATCTGCCTTTCACAAAGACATGCTGACTGTCACTGTTCAGACCATGATTCTCTAAATGGCCATAGATTCAATAACTAAGAATATTTTCCAGCAACTTTCCCACCACGGACGTAAGGCTCACTGGTCTCTAATTACCTGGACCATCTCTCCTACCTTATTTGAACAAGAAGACAACATTCAGCTTCCTCCAATACTCCCGTACCATTCCCGTGGACAACGAGGAATTATCGATCCTAGCCAGAGGCTCAGCAAAGTCTTCTCTCCGCTCATGGATCACCCTGGGGAATATTCCGTCAGGTCCCGGGTAGTTATCCGTCCTAATGTATTTTAAAAAAATCCAGCACCTCCTTTCCTTTAATATCAACATGTTCCAGAAAATCAAACTCCCTCATATTGTCCTCACCGTCATCATGTTCCCTTTCAGTGGTGAATACCGAAGATAAGTATGCATTGAGGACCTCACCAACTTCCACAGTCTCCAGGCACATCTTCCCATCATTATCTCTAATCAGTACTACATTCAGTGCTGTAATCCTATCGTTCTTCACATAATTGAATAATGCCTTGGGGTTTTCCTTTACCCTTCTCACCAAGGCCTTCTCTTGCTCCCTTCTTTCTGTCCACAACCCCTTCTTCATCACTTTCCTTGCTACCCTATTTTCCTCAATAGACCCATCTGATCCTTGCTTCCTAAACCTCATGTTTGCTGCCTTCTTCCATCGGTGTCACGGTAAGGGGGTCTTGATTTCAATGTTGTGTTTCACAATCTCAATATATTCCACTCACTTTATTTACCGTCTGACTCCATCCGAAAACCGTTCACTCACCATAGATCGAGAGACTGGCCACAGTCACGATGAAGGCGGACATAACTAGGCAGAGTAGGTAAGGTCTATTTCCGATCTTTACTTTCGACTCCCGTTCTTGCGCAGCTGTGGAGAGACCATGGGGTCATAAGATCACAATAAAATTTATCAACACAAAATGAGCTACTTAATGATTATTTTTTTTCAGTATCTTAGTGATTGTAGTGATGACTTGCAGCAGACTGAAAAGCCTGTGCATGTAGATATTAGGAAAGAGGATGCAATGGAGCTTTTGGAAAGCATCGAGTTTCATAAGTCGCCGGTACCGGACGAAATATACCCCAGGCTACTGTGGGAGGCGAGGGAATAGATTGCTGAGGCTCTGACGATGCTCTTTGCATCATGAATGGAAACATGGGAGGGTCCGCAGGATTGGAGGGCTGCAGATGTAGTGCCTTTATTCAAGGAAGTGAGAGGATATTGCCCAGGAAATTATAGACCAGCGAGTCTTTCCTCAGAGATTGGTAAGTTGATGAAGAAGATCTTGAGAAGCAGGATTTATGAACATTTGGAGAGGTATAATATGTTTAAGAGTTGTCAGCATGTCTTCGTAAAGGGCAGAACGTGCCTTACTAGAATGATTGAATTTTTGTGGAGATGTGAATAAAGGAAGAAGAAGGTGATGAAGGAAGAACAGTAAATGTAGTGTATATGGATTTCAGCAAAGCATTTGTTACGGTACCCCATGCAAGGCTTACTGAGAAAGTAAGGAGGAATGGGATCCAAGGGGATATTACTTTGCGGATCCACAAGTGGCTTACCCACAGAAGGCAAAGAGTGCTTGTAGACGGGTTATATTCTACACTGAAGTCGGTCACTAGTGCAGTGCATCAGCGATCTGTTCTTGGAACTTATTACTCTTGACTTCAATAAATGAAATGAATGAAGATGTGGTGAAATGATGCAGAAAGGAATGGAATGGAAATAAATGCTGTATGCCTCCATTAAATGCTATTGACCCACTTTGGCAATGTGTGGTAAATTTAATGTGTTGATTTCACAGTCACCATATACACAGTAAATTGATACAGCCCTATCCTCCCCCTGAACCTTTATCTTTATTCTTCCAATGATGCTTTTTTTTATATTAGAACGTTACACGCAACTGCAGAACACAGAAGTCTGTACGTAAGTAGATAGCGTAAGGGACAAAAATACTACGGTATATATTAAAAGTTCAAGATGCAAGATATTTCCATAAAAAAAGAAACTATTTTGAATGCAGCATGCATCACTGACAGTTTACAGCAATAGCTGCTGACAGAGTTTATGGTCCTGAATGTATCTGTGGTTAACTGTAGGTTGAACACATGAAATTAAACCAGCTTGACCTGAAGTGAAAACCCAAACAAGATTCTCACTTGCCAGGAGTCTGACTTTGTTTCATGCACCAAAAATACTTTTTTGGAAAACAACTACCAAGCTTGTGGCAATGAAGTCAATCACAACAGATGAAAAACATTTTAAAGCCCATTGGCAATTTTCGCAGTCTGTGTCCGCATACTTCTAACGTTACGCACAAAACAATCTGGGGGATCTCAAAATATCAGGCAGCATCTCTGATGGGAAATTAGCCGATGACATTCCACGTCAAGGCTCTTCATAGCTGCTGTCTGACCTGTTGCGTTCTACTGCATATTATGTGTGTTGCTTAAGATTTCCAGCACATCTAGAATCTCTTCTGTTTCTGTGAAGACAACTAATTTCCTTTCTCTTTCCTCCTTTATAACAATGATTCATAACTTGAAAATATTAAATTTGTATTACTGTTCCATGAAATGTACACAAATTATTTCATTGAACAGAGGCCAAATTGTATTTCACTAAGTTGGAGAGTTATTTTCTTTCGGAGTAACCTCAGTCTTTTTACACGTGATTCTCTCAGAGAGATCAGAACAGTAAATTTAGGAAGAGGCAACTGAAGCACAACTCATCTAGGAATATGTCTGACTCCAAATATCTTTCAGTGCTTAATGCTAACGTGGGTGAAGATAACTTAATGAAATGCATATTATAGCAAATGCAACACATTATAGGAACAGTATAATACAGAAATGCTTAGGGCAATGTGGGATTCACAGCCAAAGCAATAGATTATTATTTATGAACCACTGATGGAAGTACCACAGGAAAGGTACCCATCTATACCAGAACAATGTGACCCATTTAGTAAGAATAGAATGATGGAGGACTAAAGTTGGGCACGTCAAATATCTGGTCTATGTACGGACTAATGACATAGAAAAGAAAAGGTCGAGGCCCTGCAACAAAAAGCACTAAAATACAAATATAACAAGGTTAGCTTGTGAGTCCTTAATCAGGACCTTGACCCTGATTCAGACATCTTCTTTTATGGCTCCAAAGATGCTGCAGGGCCCATTGAGTTCTTCCAGCACTTGCTGTTTCGTCAGATTACAACATTAGCAGTCTTGTTAAAATGTAAAAATGCCAACATACACATGCTAACGATTAAGTGACACAACTCTGGCTCTTTAATATTCCGGCTTTGAATCTCTCAAAGGGAAGGAAATTGCTATCTACAGAATGTTCAATGAAAGCTGAAAGAAGGGACAAAAGGAACAAGCAACAACATAGATCCCAGAAATGAATGATATCAACGGATGGATTTGACATCATCCAGCAATGGAAGTAGATCTACTCGAAGAGAAGAAATAGATAACAACGAAGAAGCTGCGCTCCCAGAACACTGAAGGACGTGGAGGAGCAAAACTGCAAGTGAAATTACAAACTTGCCTGTGAACAAGAGATTTGGAAGGAAATTTGATCATCCTGATATAGTCTAAAGAATAAGTCATAGGAAGATGACAGACGGAGTGGTGACATTGATCAGCATGTTTTCGTTTCAACAGGAAGAGTGTTACTGTATAGAGTTTTTGGGAGTAAGGGCGGGTGAAGCATCTCCAGTGTACCAGCAGCCATTTGGAGAACAATAATCCTAACGTAGAATGTTTTAGAAAAGATGTGGGAAAGGATGATAAACAGTCAAGTATGAAAGCACCTAACCCTAAGGGGGCTAAGTACAATGCATTGTATAGGGATTTGGACTCAAGGCATTTAAAAACAGTAAGGTAATCTCAAAAAAGGATGGCTTCTTTGATGACAAAACTTAAGTCTCTAGAAATTCATCTGCTAAAGACGTCAGACTGCCTATTCTGTAAACCACTCCATTACCTCAGTCAATCTGACCTGAACATATGTGTCAGCAAAGGTGATGACACAAGAAATAATCGGAATCAGAATCAAAATCAGGAGCATGTTTATTATCTGGCATGTAATGTGTCATTTTTTAACTTAGCAGCGGCAGTTCAATAGAATTCATAGCCTAACAGAGAAGAAAATAAATAACAGTAAAAAAAATAAATAAACAAGTCAATCAATGACATATATTGAATAGATTTTAAAAAGTGCAAACACTGAAATACAGTATATTAAAAAAAGTGAGGTAGTATCCAAAGATTCAATATCCATTTAGGAATCGTATGGCCGAGGGGAAGAAGCTGTTCCTGAATCACTACGGCGAATTAAACTTTGAGGTCAAGAACACATCTTAAGGGAATAGTGGGCTGTTCAATTGTCTCATAACAGCGGGGTGGAACCTGCCTTTGAGCCTAGTGAAATGCACTTTCGCATCTTCCTACGATAGGAGGTGATGGGAGCAAGATAATTATCCAGGCCGGCTGTCTGCTTTAGCGAGAAGTGCAGAGCGAGTCCATGGAGGTGAGGCTGATACCTCCACGATCACGACTCTCTGCACTTCCCTCCGGTCACCGAGGGAGTAGTTACCCTCCCAAGCCCAGTTGTATTGTGATTGGATGCTTTCGGTGGTGCATCAACAAAGATGGACGGGGTTCCTCAGCAACAGGCCAATCTGACAGAGGAGACAAGAAGGTCTGACGGGGACAGAGCAGTGGGCAGTAGAACACTGGAACACTAGAACACTAATGCACAGTACAGGTCCTTCAGTCCTCGATATTGTGCCGACCCATTTATTCCTTTAAAAAAGTACTGAATCCACAACACCACATAACCCTCTAATTTTCTTTCAGCCATTTGCCAGTCCAAGAGTTTCATGAATACCCCTAATGTTTTAGTCTCCACCACCATCCCTGGCAAGTCATTCCAGGCACTCACAAGCCTCTGTGTATAAAACTTACCACTGAAGTCTACCCTAAATTTCAGTTCATTAAATTTGTACATATGCCCTCTGGTGTTTGCTATTGGTGCCCTAGGAAACACGAACTTGCTATCCAACCTATCGATGCCTCTCATAATCTTGTAGACATCTATCAAGTCCCTTTCTATCCTTGTACGCTCCAAAGAGAAAATTCCCAGCTCTGCTATCCGTGCCTCATAAGGCTTGTTTTCCAATCCAGGCAACATCCTGGTAAATCTCCTCTGCACCGTTTCCATTGCTTCCATATACTTCATATACTGAGATGACCCGAACTAAACACAATTATCTAAGCGCGGCCTCAACAGAGATTTGTAGAGTTGCAACATGACCTCTCTACTCCTGAACTCAATCCCGCTGTTAATGAAGTCCAGAATCCCACAGACATTCTGAACTACCCTATCAACCTGCGCATCCTGAGTGATGTATGGATTTGAAACCAAAGTTCCTGCTGTTCACCAACACTTTTATGTAGACGGCCATTAACCCTTTCTCAGCATTCGGGATTGTCCTTCCAAAATGCATCACGTCACACTTATCCGGATTGATCTCCATCTGCCTCTTTTCTGCCCAACTCTGGATCCTTTTTATATTCTCTTGTAACCTTCGACAAACTGCAGCTCCATTCACAGCTCCTCTATTATTCGTGGCATCCTCAAACCTACCCACTTATCCTTCCGCCTCTTCATCAAGGTCATTTATAACATTTACAAACAGCAGGGGTCTCAGGACAGAAGTTTCTGGCACTCCACTAGTCACCGACCTCCAGGCAGAAAACTTTTCTTCTACAACTACCCGATGCTTTCTTCCTGTAAGCCAATGTTATAACTAAACAGCCAAGGTTCCACTGATCCCATGTCTCATGACTTTCTGGATGAGTCTCTGGTGGGGATCATGTCAAATGCCTTACTAAATGCATGTAGACCACATCTACCGTCCTAAACGTATCAACGTTCTTCGTTACTTCTTCGACAAACTCAGTTAGAATCGTGCGGCAGAGCCTGCCCTTGACAAGGAAACACGTGACCAGCAGCAGAAACTCCCTTTCAACTGGTGATATTTCTTCTGTTCTCTGACCGTGCATGGAAGGTCAGGGTGAGTTAGCTGGTGTAGACACAAGGTGTTTAGTGTTGAAATTCACGTACTTAATTAGACAATCAAGGTGCTCGTCTGTAAACACATCTCTGATCATTATTACGAGGGGCGACATTTGAAGCACATTGAACTGGAAGGGGTGCAGGTGGAGATTGACAAAAGTACTGTCCGGACACGATGGAGGGAGATACAGAGAGAAGTCAGGAAGGTTAGGACTATATTCCTTGCAGTACAGGGGTGACCTTTCAGAAGTATTTAAAGCCTCGAGGTGCAGAAACAGAGTGAATTTTCTATCGTCTTGGAGAATCGAGGAGAAGAGTTCGCAGGTCTAAGTTGAGGGGAGTAACCTGCAAACACATTGAATTGGGGAGCCGATTAGCAACCTTCTGTTACCCAGATTGTGGTCGGTCCATGGCACAAACTGCCAGAGGTAGTGGTCCAGACAGATGCATTAGAAACCTGGACACTTGGGAGTATAACACGTGACCCCTTCAGAACGGCGACACTACTGTGAACTCTGACCTGTCTGTACAGTGACTCGCAGCTCGCCGGGTCCCGGGGCAATGGGAGGATCCTCATCCTCATCGGTGAGGCGTTCGTCTTTCCCAATATTCAGCTCTGAGTAGGTGAAGGTCTGACTGTCTGAGGAAGAAAGTGAGAGAATGAGAGAGAGAGAAATAGGCGGAGAACCTGTAAAGAATGGTGGAGGGGAGAGGAAAGAGGGACAAGAAAATAGAGAGCGGAAGGAGAGGGCTGAGAGGTAGGGATTGGAATGAGAGAGAGTTGGAAGAGAGGGGGGAGAGCAGAGGAGACAGAGCAGGAGAGTGAGGATGAAAAGGATAATTGGAGTGAGGAGTGAACGATTGGAGCGATGGACGAGAAAATGAGTGAATGGAGGCAAGAAAGGGGAAAGAGAGAGGGACGGAGTAAAGGGAGCGAGGTTATGCCTGAAGGAGAGTGAGACCGGTGAGAGGGATAGCGAAAAAGAAGGTGAGTATAGGGATTGGGAGGAGAAATTTAGATGGCAGAGGGGTACAAGACAAACGGAGCGAGAGAGAAAGGGAGAGGGGTTAAAGAGTGAATGTTATGCGAGAGAGGAGAGAGCGTGTGGGAGAGAGAGGCGGGGTGAATACAGAGGCAGAGAAGGTGTATAGGGGAGTAGATCGGAAAATTGGGGGACAGCGAGAGGGGATGAACGGGGACAGGGAGTTAGGAGGGAAAGGAAGTGGACTGACGAAGTGAGGGAAGTGACGGAAAGAGTGCGCGAGGACAGCGAGAGCGGGCGAGATGGGGAGTGTGAGAGAGGGAGCAGAGAGTGTGGGGAAGGGGTGAGTGGGAAAGAGAAACAGCTGGAGGGGAAATGGCAACGGAGAGAGCGGGAGGCGTAAAAGGGGAGAGATGTGGAAAAGGCAAAGAGAATGGTTGGGAAAGGGGTGAGAGCGTGAGATGAATGGTGGGAGAAAGGAAATAGTGGGCCAGAGAGGAAGAAAGGAGGCTGAGAGAGGATCAGCGGCGTGTGAGAGATGTGAGAAAAAGAGGGAAGCAGGGGAAAGTGAGGAGAGAGGGGGTTGAGAGAGTTGCCTCTTGCCGCACTCCTCCCAAGGTGTATCCTGCTCACCGTCATGCCACAACACTCCCGGCTGTCGCACCCCGCCCTCCCCCACCACGCAATCCCTGCTCAGTGTCCCCAGTTTAAACCCCTCTCACTGTGCTACCACCGCACAAAAAATTTCAAGGCATTCTCTGCACCGACCCCACACACAGCAACTCCCCATCCTGTTTTTCAGCCATCCCTCTATACTGCCCCGCCTGTTGCTCTGCCTCCAAACCGACCCTTCCTAGAACGCTCACTCCTCACCGACCACACCAGAGAGCTCGTATCTCATCCAGTCTCTCACGCATTGCTCTGAACTGACTCACAGGGATCAATTAGGATTAACAGTGAGCATGCCAAGAAATTTCTCAACAGGAATAGGCACATCAGCTGAGCAGAGTCAAACCAACAAAGTGAAACTGACCTCCATTCGTCCGAACCCTGGGAACAGAGAGGGTCTTGAAATGAAGTTCCACATCCGATACATCAGTGACTTCTGTGGACAGAACAGTGAGAGTCAGAAACAGGGTGAGGCTCCCTCCCAACCGACCCATCACACACTCCCGGGGTCACACACAGAGTGAATCTCCCTCCACACCGTCCCATCACACACTCCCCGGGTCACACACAGAGTGAATCTTCCTCCACACCGTCCCATCACACTCTCCCGGGGTCAGACACAGAGTGAATCTCCCTCCACACCGTCCCATCACACACTCCCGGGGTCACACACAGAGTGAATCTCCCTCCACACCGCCCCATCACACACTCCCGGGGTCAGACACAGAGTGAATCTCCCTCCACACCGCCCCATCACACACTCCCGGGGTCAGACACAGAGTGAATCTCCCTCCACACCGTCCCATCACACACACCCGGGGTCAGACACAGAATGAATCTCCCTCTACACCGTCCCAACACACACTCCTGGAGTCAGATACAGAGTGAATCTCCCTCCACACCGTCCCATCACACACTCCCGGGGTCAGACACAGAGTGAATCTCCCTCCACACCGTCCCATCACACACTCCCGGGGTCAGACACAGAATGAATCTCCCTCCACACCGCCCCATCACACACTCCCGGGGTCAGACACAGAGTGAATCTCCCTCCACACCGTCCCATCACACACACCCGGGGTCAGACACAGAATGAATCTCCCTCTACATCGTCCCAACACACACTCCTGGAGTCAGATACAGAGTGAAACTCCCTCCACACCGTCCCATCACACACTCCCGGGGTCAGACACAGAATGAATCTCCCTCTACACCGTCCCATCACACACTCCCGGAGTCAGATACAGAGTGAATCTCCCTCCACACCGTCCCATCACACACTCCCGGGGTCAGATACAGAGTGAATCTCCCTCCACACCGTCCCATCACACACTCCCGGGGTCAGACACAGAATGAATCTCCCTCTACACCGTCCCATCACACACTCCCGGAGTCAGATACAGAGTGAATCTCCCTCCACACCGTCCCATCACACGCTCCCGGGGTCAGAAACAGAATAAATCTCCCGCCAGACCGTCCCATCACACATTCCCGAGGTCAGACACAGAGTGAATCTCCCTCCACACCGTCCCATCACACACTCCCGGGGTCAGACACAGAGTGAAGCTCCCTCCACACCGTCCCATCACACGCTCCCGGGGTCAGACACAGAATAAATCTCCCTCCACACCGTCCCATCACACGCTCCCGGGGTCAGACACAGAAGAAATCTCCCTCCACACCGTCCCATCACACGCTCCCGGGGTCAGACACAGAAGAAATCTCCCTCCACACCGTCCCATCACACGCTCCCGGGGTCAGACACAGAATAAATCTCCCTCCACAACTCCGCATCACACACTCCCCGGGTGTCTCTGCCCCAGTTACCTCTCGATGGAGACGGTGAGATGGGTTTTACGATCTGCATTTTCATGTAAGTCTCGCTGTCGTCCATCCTGTGGAGGATTCTCTGCGTCTCTGAGTTCAGCGAGTGGAAGTAACCGTTGTCAGAGGAAGCCCGTGTTGACAAGCGGATCAGACCGACTCAGAGAAACACCGGATGGGCTGCTGATAAAGAGAGGACTCGCAAGCAGGGGGAGGAAGTGCTGGGGGAGAGGGAGATTGAGGTTGTGAGGAGGGTGGTCTTGAGAGATGAGAGTGGCGGGGTGGGGGTGTAGTGAGAGCTGGGAGAAACAGATGGAGAGGTAGTAAAAAGTTAGCGTTTGGCGGAGAGAGAATCTTGAGTGACAGGGGTTAGAAAGGGGTATCACTGAAAGAAGGGGAGAGCGAGAAGTGCAAGAGAATGTAGAGTTGGGTAGAAATAGAGAGGGTGGATTGTTGGAGGGAATCAATTAGACTTCTCTCTCGAGCTCCCTCTTTTTTTTTCTTCTATTCGCTCTCTCGGGCGGATATGTTGCATTTACTGTCCGAGTGGTTTACAACCAACACCCCATCGCCTACCGCAACTTCCTGTTTATTCAGGTCCTCTGTGCTCTAGAAACCAAGGCCCCGGGACAAACCAGAAACACCCACCGAAGTAACCGAGCCACCGAGACTAGCAACAGATTGCCCTTTTCACACCGTGTAGAACTTATCAAAGAATGCATATATTTAGATGCTGAAGTTTACAGGAAACTAACACACGCTGCGCGGTGTCTGAGATTTGACTCTCTGAGGGGTGTATGTATTTCAGTGAAGTATTGAAAGCTTGCGGTTACACTGACTGGGCCGGCATACAGACAGGAAAAAATAAAATTAGTAATAGCAGTGGCGTCGGCTCAGCAGACAGTTCAAGAGCTCTCGCAGAAACTCTCCATCTGTGTCACCGGACGGTTCGGAGGGATCTTCACTTTACACCTGACGCCTGGAATGTGTGATGGGCCGGTGTGAAAGGATGGGGCGAAGCTACATTGTTCTAACTCTGTTTCAAAGATTCCTTAAATAAATTCAAAAGAGCAAGAATTATGAATGATACATCCACACCAGAGTGAAGCACCCTCCATCCCCTTTCATATATCGGGGGACAGGCACACAGAGAAGTTACATCCACACTGTCCTTTCACACACTGCCGGGGTCAGACACAGAGTGAATCTCCCTCCATTCCGTCCCATCACACACTCCCGGGGTCAGACACAGAGTGAATCTCCCTCCACTCCGTCCCATTACACACTTGCAGCGTCAGACCTAGAGTGAAGCTCTCCTGCGCACGGTCCCACCACCCTCCCCGGGATTGGAAACATAGTGAAGCTCCGTCCACCGAGTCCCAGCGCGCAGTCCAGGAGTCAGACACAGAGTTAATCCGACATTTCACAGTACGGTAACTCCCTGCCTCTCACCAGACAACAGTTCCTGTAGAGTCTCACCGGTAATAAGTGTGTGTGCGACCAGAGGCAGAACAGTGCATGGACGCGGGGCTGAGGGAGGGCTGTGAAGGCGTATTGAGTTTGCAGTCACTGGGAGAAAGGGGTGAGAATCCACAAGAGCGGCCGGTACACACAGGGATGTGTGGAGGGAACTTGATTGTGTGTCTGATCAAGGGAGGGTTTGATGGGACCGTGTGGAGGGTTCTTCTCTGTGTGTCTGACCCCCGAATTAGGAAATGGGATGGAGTGGAGTAGGCTTCACTCTGGTGTGGATATATCACAGATTTTCTTCTTCTTCTGAATTTATTTCAAGACACCTTGAAACAGAATTACGAACGTTTGTAGAACAATTGTGTGTCTTCTCCCCATCGTCTGCTCTTCACATTAGTAGCAATAAACTATGAATCTGTCCGCAAACCGTCCATTACATCCGCGGGTAGTCAAACAAAGAATGGTAATCCTTTTACACATGCCTATCACACATTCCAGGCGTCAGGAGTAAAGTGAAGATCCCTCCGAACCGTCCGGTCACACAGACTCGGCGTGTTAGAGACACAATGAAGCTCCTTATGCACTCTCCCATCAAATAGACCTGTTGTCAGACATACAGAGGAGATCCTAACACACTCCCCCAAAAAACAATGTGGAGGGAGGTACGTAGAAACATAGAACACTACAGCACTGTAAAGGATCTTCAGCACTCCAAGTTATGCCGACCCATCTAATCCTTAAAAACATATTAAACCTACAATGAGGTGACCAGAATTGAACACAATTATCTAAGTGCGGTTTCATCAGAGATTTGTAGAGTTGCAACATGACCTCTCTACTCTTGAATAAAATCCCCCTATTAATGAAGCCCAGCATCCCATAGGAAGGATGTGGAAGGTATGGAGAGGGTGCAGAGGAGATTTACCAGGATGTTGCCTGGTTTGGAGAACAAGTCAAATGAAGCAAGGTTAGCAGAGCTGGGACTTTTCTATTTGAACCGTAGAAGAATAAGAGGGGACTTAATAGAAGTCTACAAGATTATGAGAGGCATATATAGGGTGGATAGTCAGTACCTGTTTCCCAGGGCAACAACAGCAAACACAAGAGGGCATATGTAAACAAACTAAGGTAGGAAAGTTTAGGGGAGACATCAGGGGTAAGTTATTTAAACAAAGAGTTTTGAGTTCCTGGAATTACTTGTCAGGGATTGTGATGGAGGCTGAAACATTATGGGTAGTTAAGAACCTCTTGGACAGGCACATGGATAAAAGAAAAATGGAGGGTTATGGGTTTAGTACTTCTTAACTACCCTATCAACCTGTGCAGCGACCTTGAGGGATGTACGGATTTGAACCCGAAAGAGCCTTTATTCATCAACATTCTTAATTAACTGACCATTAATCCTGTACTCGGTCTTCTGGTTTGTCCTTCTAAAATGCATCACCACACATTTGTCCGGATTGAACTCCATCTGCTATTTTTCTGCACAAGTCTACAGTTGTCTATATCCTCTTGTAACTTTCGACAACCTGCAGCTCCATCCGCAACTCCTCCAACCTTCATATCATCCGCAAACTTACTCACTCATCCTTCCACCTCTACATCCAGGTCATTTATAAAAATCACTAATAGCTGGGGTCCCAGGACAGATCCTTGCGGCCCTCCACTAATCACCGACCTCCAGGCAGAATACTTTCCTTCCACAACTACCCTCTGCTTTCTTACTTTAAGCCATTTAAAAAAATCCAAACAGCCATTTGCCGATTTAACCTATGTTTCACGACATTTTGGAAAGGTTTCCCGTGAGGGAAATCTTGTGCTTTTGGGATTGTGTGATGGAACGTCTTGCGAGGAGCTTCACTCTGTGTCTGACCCCGGGAGGGCATGATGGGGCAGTCTGCAGCGAGCAACTCTGTGTGTCTGACCCCCGAAGTATGTGATGGGATGGACTGGGTGGAGCTTCACGCTTGTGTGCATATATCACGCGTACCTTTTCCTCTTTCGAGTTTATTTCCTGACGCTTTCAAACAGAGTTGGAACAATGCTGCTTCGTCCCATCGTCTATTCTGGAAAACAGGAGCAATGAACAGTGAATCTCTCTCCACACCGTCCATTACATCCACCCGTAGTCATACAGAGAACGGGGATCCTTTCACACCTGCCCATCGCACATTCATGGCGCTACTTCTGAAGAGAAGATCCCTCCGAACCGTCCGATCACACAGAGTCGGCGGTTCAGAGACAGAGTGAAGCTTCATCTACACTCTCCCATCAAATAGTCCTGTGGGCAGTCTTAAAGAGAAATTCCTGAAACACTCACCCAAAACACATTGTCGTGTTTGTTCATGACTGGCTTGTACAAACAGAGAGGCGGAGCAGAAGACAACGGACAGATCGATATGCGTGGAAGTCAGCAGAAATAATACCAAAGGTGTGGAGGGCGCTTTACTCTGTTTCTGACTCCAGGATGTATGATGGGACGGTGCGGAGGGAGAGTCAATCTGTGAGTGACACCGAGAAAACGTGATAGGACGATATGGATGGAGATTCTCTATGTGTCTGACACCCGAGGTATGATCTGGCATTGTGTGGAGGGAGATTCACTCCGGTGTGGATATATCACACATCTCTGTTCCTCTTTTAAATTTATTTCAAGACGCTTTGGAACACAGTTAGAACAATGTTGCTTCGCCCATCGTTTGTTCTGTAAAATACTACCGGTAAACTGTGAATGTGACTTCTCAGGGTCAATTACATCAGCGGGTAATCAGGCACAGATTGGGAATCCTTTCACCCATCCCCATCACGCATTCCAGGCATCAGATCAAAAGTAAGGATCCATCCAATCTGCCCAATCACACAGACTCGGAGGTTTGGATTCAGGGTGAAGCTCCTCATGCACTATCCCATCAAATAGTCCTGCTGGCAGACATACAGATGTTCCTAACACATTCTGTAAAACACATTGCAGGGAATAGACACAGGGTCAAGATTTCAAACCACAGTCCCAGCACATACTAACTGCGCTAGACACAGAGTAAAGTTGCTTCCACACCGTCCCATCACACACTCCCGGGGTTAGACTCAGACTGAAGCTCCCTCCACACTGTCCTATCGCTCACTCTCGTGGTCAGATACAGAGTGATTCTCCCTCTACACCGTTCCATCACACGCTCCTGGGGCCAGACACAGAGTGAATCTGCCGCCTCACAGACCGATAGCACAGTAACGGATTGAGAAACAGAGCGAAACTCCCTCTTCACTCCATCGGTCCCCTCTCACCTATCACCAGTTTTTCAGGGTTGCTGTGGTCTCCAACAGTGTGTCTGTCCCAGAGATAATAATTGTCTGTGAGACCAGAGATAGAACAGCGGAAGGTGGGGGAGTGGAAAGAGGGCTGTGGACAGGTGGTGAGTTTGCAATCACTGGGAGGAAATGGTGTGAATCCACACGACCGGCCTGTACACACAGAAACGTAGAGAAGCTGAGGAACGAGAAATCGATATCCGGTGGAATTGAGCAGAAATAAAAAGAAAGTGTGTGGTGGGAGCTTGACCATGTGTCGGACCCCTAGAGTGTGTGATGGGACTGTATAGAATATAGAACCGAGAACAACACCACACATTACAGGCCCTTCGGCCCACAATGTTGTGACGACCCTTATACCATGCCTCCCATATAAACCCCCAATATACCTCTTAAATTTATCTATTGTATGGGACTCCACCATTGACTCAAGCAGTGCATTCCACGCACCAACCACTATCTGAGTAAAAAACACCTTCCTCCAATATCTCCCTTGAACTTCCCACCCCTTACCTTAAAGCCATGTCCACTTGTACTGAGCAGTGGTGCCCTGGGGAAGAGGCAATGAGTGTCCACTTCATCTATTCATATTAATATCTTATATTCATCTATCATGTCTCCTGTCATCCTCTATCTCTCCAATAAGTAAAACCCTACCTCCCTTAATCGCTGCTCATAATGCATTCGCTCTAAACCAGGCACCATACTGGTAAATCTCCTGTGTACCCTTTCCAATGCTTCCTCATTCTCCCTATAGGGAAGCGAACAGAACTGGAATGACCCGCGACTCTTTAACTCTATCACTCGACTTATGAAATCTAACACTCCACTGGATTTCTTAACTACCCTATCTACTGTGAGGCAACATCTAGGGATCTCAGGACATTTGCCCCCGATCTCTCTGCTCCTCCACACTCCCAAGTATCCTGCCATTTACTTGGTACTCTTCCTTGAGGTTTGTCCTTCCAAAGTGTACCACCTCACACTTCTCCGTGTTGAACTTCATCTGTCAGTTCTCAACCCACTTCTGCATCCTATAAATCTTACTCTGAAACTTTCGGGAATCCTCTGCACTATCCACTACACTACCAAATATTGTGTCGTCTGCAAACATGCCAACCAACCCTTCGACCCTGCCACTAATAAAAATCACGAGAAGTAGAGATACCCGAACAGATCCTTGTGGGACACCACTAGTCAAAATACTTCCAATCTGAATTTACTCCCTGTACCCCAACACTCGTCTTTCGGCAGCCAAGCCAATTCTGAATCCACCTGAACTAACTTCCCTGGATCCTATGCCTTCTGACTTTCCGAATAAGCCTACCGTGAGGACCCTTGCCAACTGCCTTACTCAAGTACATGAAGACCACATGCACTGCACTACCCCAATCTATATGCCTGGTCAACTCCTCAGAGTACTCTATCAGGCTTGGTAGACACGACCCTGTCCCTGATCAGACCATGATTCTTGAAATGCTCATTGATCCAATCTCTATGAAGCTTTTCCAACAGTTTTTCCACCACAGACATAAGGCTCACTGGTCCATAATTACCCGGACTATCCCTACTAACATATTTGAAGAAGGGCACAACATTAGCGTCCCACCAACCTTCCGGTGCCATTCCAGTGGACAACGTGGACATTAAGATCCTAGACAGAGGCTCAGGAATATTTTCCTCGCCTCGTGGAGCAGCTTGCAGACCATTCCGTGAGGCCCTGGGGAATTATCAACACTAACGTATTTTAACAACTCCAACGCCTAATCTCACTGAATATCAACGTGCTCCCGAACACCAACCTCACTCATATTGTCCTCAACGTAAACAAGTTCCCTCATATTGGTGAATACCGAGGACTTGTAATTATTGAGGACCTTGCTCAATTCCACAGCCTCATGGCACATCTTCCCACCTTTGTCTCTAATAGGTCCTATATTCACTCCTCTCATCATTTTGTTCTTCACATAATTGAAGAATTCCTTGGCTTTTTCAATTACCTTTCTCGCCAAGGCCTTCTACTACCCTCTTCTTGCTCTCCTCAGTTCCTTCCTAACCTCATTTCTTGCTACCCAAAATTCCTCAATAGACCCATCTGATCATTGCTTCCTAAACGTCGTGTATGTTGCCTACTTCTTCATGACTAGATTATCCAACGCACCGGTCCCCATTCTGACTTCACTCTATCATTCTTAATCTTCTTCACTGGAAAAAAAAACCCTAACATCCTGCAAGAGATCCCTAAACATCGAACAAACATAGTTCATCTCTCTGCAGATACATCATCCCAATTCACACAACGGATGTTCTAATTTTGTAGCCTCATAATCAGACGTTCCCCACTTTAAAAAAATCGTTTGTGTGGCTCACACATACCTCTTCCTCTTTTGAATGTATTTAAGGACCCTTGGAAAGAAAGCTAGAACAATATTGTCTCGTCCCATCGTACTTTCTGGAAAATAAGACTCTCTCCACACCGTCCATTATATCGGCCGGGTGTCAGACACATTGGGATCCTTTCCCAACGGCCTATCACACAATCCCGGGGTCAGAAACATAGTGAAACTCCCTCCACACCGTCCAATCACATAGACCCGGCGTCAGATCCAGAGTGAAGTTCCCTCCACATCGTCCCATCACACACTCCCGAAGTCAGACACAGAGTGACTCTCCCTCCACACCGTCCCATCACACTTTCCCGGGGTCAGACAAAGAGTAAATATACCCCCACACCGTCCCATCACACACACCTAGTCCAGTACAGAATGAAGCACCCTCCTCACCGGTCCCTTGATAAATTTGTTCCGAAATTTCCGAACAAGTAACAATGAAACCCCTACACCCGTGCACTGCGTTCGCCGGAAGACAGGCATAGAATAGTGATCCCTCCACACCGTCGCATCACACAATCCCGGGGCCAGACACAGAGCGAATCTCCCTCCACACCGTCCCATCACAAACTCCCTGGGTCAGAGACAGAGAGAATCTCCCTCCACACCGTCCCATCACACACTCCCGGGGTCAGATACAGAGTGACCACCCTCCACACCGTCCCATCACACACTCCCGGTGTAAGACACGGAGAGAATCTGCCGCCTCACAGTCCGCTAACACAGCAGCGGATTCATAAAGAGATTAAATCTCACTCTTCACTCCCTTTCTCCCACTCACCAACCACCAGTACTTCAGCGTCCTGTAGTCTCTAACTGTGTGCCTGTCTCAGAGGTAATAAGAGTGTGTGAGACCAGAGGTAGAACTGTGGATGGAGGGGGAGGGGAGTGCGGGCTGTGGACAGGTGGAGAGTTTTCAGTCACTGCGAGTAAATGCACAGAGACCTAGAGAAGCAGACAAGCGAGAAATCGATATCCGGTGGAAATGAGAAAAAAATAGCATCAATTGACCATTTGACTGACCACGGAGTTGTGTAATGGAACGGTGTGGAGGGAGAGTCACTCTGTACCTGAGCACGGAAGTTTCGAACAGGACGGTGCGGAAGGAGATTCACACTGTGTATGACCACGGGAGTGTGTGATGGGACGGTGTGGAGGGAGATTCACTCTGTGTCTCATCCCGGGTGTGTGTGATGGGACGGTGTGGAGGGAGATTCACTCTGTGTCTGACCCCGGGAGTGTGTGATGGACGGTGTGTAGAGAGATTGAATCTGTCCCCGACCCCGGAAGTGTGTGACGGGAAGGTGTGGAGGGAACTTCATTCTGTGTCTGACCCCGGGGGTTTTTCGATTGGACGGTGTAGAGGTAGATTCACTCTGTGTTTGACACGGGCAGTGTGTGATGGGACGGTGTGGAGGGAGATTCACTCTGTGTCTGGTCCCGGGAGTGTGTGATGGGACGGTGTGGAGGGAGATTCACTCTGTGTCTGACCCCGGGAGTGTGTGATGGGACGGTGTGGAGGGAGATTCACTCTGTGTCTGGTCCCGGGAGTGTGTGATGGGACGGTGTGGAGAGAGATTCACTCTGTGTCTGACCCCGGGAGTGTGTGATGGGACGGTGTGGAGGGAGATTCCCTCTGTGTCTGACCCCGGGAGTGTGTGACGGGAAGGTGTGGAGTGAACTTCATTCTGTGTCTGTCCCCGGGGGTGTGTGATGGGCCAGTGTGGAGGGAGATTCACTGTGTGTCTGACCCTGGGAGTGTGTGATGGGTCAGTGTGGAGAGAGATTCACTCTGTCTCTGACCCCGGGAGTGTGTGATGCGACGGTGTGAAGGGAGATTCACTCTGTGTCTGACCCCTGGAGTGTGTGATATTGCCGGTTGGAGGGAAATTCAGTCTGTGTCTGCCCCCGGGATTATGTGATGGGACGCTGTGGAGGGAGTTTCAATCTGTGTGTGACCCCGGGCGTGTGGGTTGGGACAGTGTGGAGGGAGATTCACTCTGTGTGTGACCCAAGGTGTGTGTGTTGGAATAGTGTGTAGTGAGATTCACTCTGTGGGTGACCCCGGGAGTGTGTGATGGAAAGGTTGGAGGGAGATTCACTCCGAGTCTGACCACGGGAGAGTGTGATGGGACGGTGCGTAGGGAGCCTCTCTCTGTGTCTGACCCCGGGGGTGAGTGAGGGGACCGAGCGGAGTGAGCTTCACTCTGAGCTCGACCCTGGGGTTCTATGTTTGGATGGTGTGGAGGTAGCTACACTCTGTGTCTTAATCTCTTCACCCTTTGGGACATAACTGGGGGATGTCAGTATTTCAGAGAAGTATTGAAAGCGTGCAGCTGCACCTACTGGGCCGTCATGCAGACATCAAAAACCTTTACTGACGCCGGGAATGTGATACGTACACGCCAGACTGACGCTCCCTCTGCACGAACCCATTCCATAATTCGGAGGTCAGACGCTCAGAAAAGCTCCCTCCACAACGTCCCATCACACACTCTCGGTGTCTGACACACTGAGATTCTCCCTTCACACGGTCTCATCACCAACTCCCGGGGTCAGTCAAAGAGTGAATCTCCCGCGACACAGTCCCACAACAAGCTCCCGGGGTTATACCAGGAGTGAAGCTCCCTCCACAGTTCCATCACATGCTCCCTGGATTAGAAGCGAAGTGAAGCTCTCTCCACGCCGTACCAGTACACAGTACTGGGGTCAGACACAGAGTAAAGCTCCCTGTGCAGCTCCCTGTGCAGCTGTGATGTCAAACCCGCTGGCCATATCCGGCCCGGCGCACAATTATATCCGGCCCGCGAGTTCATTTTAGATAGATCTATTATTTTAATTATTAATGGCGATATAAAGCCTATGATTGTAAGTTAATCATGCTTGCTCAGCAGTTTTCTTCTTAAGAAACGGAATTTGTGAAGTGAAACACCTTGTAGTTGTAGCAGAGACTGAGACACATGAAAACAGTCTGAAAAAACGGAGGCAATGAAAGCTGCGTCCGATCATGAAGCTGCATTTTGCCCAATCCGGCCCGTGACCTAAAATGAGTTTGACACCCCTGCTGTACAGCGTCCTATCACACACGCTCCCGGGGTCAAATAAGCATTGAAACTCACTCCTTCCCGTCTGATCAGGTATTCCTGTGGTCAAACATATGGTGAATCTCCCTGCTCTCCGCCCCGTTACGCAGCACCGATATCAGACAGACAGTTGAACTGCCTCCATTTGCCTCATGGATAAGAGTACAAACAGAGAGGACACATAATTTTTTAAGAAGGGAACGAGAGATTATGAGGCTTTAAGTTTCACGCGTGTGTGAAATGAGATGATCTTACAGTAGGGAAATGTTCTATGGACATTTGTTCGAAGTTTCCGGATCTGTTGCAGGATTTTAGGGTTAAATTTGTCGAGGTGAGGAAGATAAAGAATGGTAGAGTGAAGGAGCCATGGTGACCGGTGCGTTGGAGAAACTAGTCAGGTGGAAGTACACAGCATATATGAGGTTTAGGAAGCAGGGATCAGATGGGTCTATTGAGGAATATCGGGTAGCAAGAATGGAGCTTAGGAAGGAAATGAGAATGGCAAGAAGGGGGCATCAGAATGCCTTGGCGAGTAGCATAAATAGACAAGAATACACAAGAATAGCTGTGGGAGTTGTTAAAATACATCAGGACGTATACGGCACCGGGCCGGAAGGAAAATTACCCAGGCTGCTCCACGAGGCAAGGAAAGAGATTGCTGATCTTCCGGCTAGTATCTTTATGTCCTTGTTGTCCACGGGAATGGTACCGCATAATTGCAGGGAGGCGAATGTTGTCCCGTTCTTCAAATAGGTAAATAGGGATAGTCTGGATAATTATAGACGATTGAGCCTTACGTCTGTGGTGGGAAGTCGGTTGGAAAAGATCGTTAGAGATTGGATCTATGGACACTTAGAGAATCATGGACTAATCAGGGGCAGTCAGCATGTCTTTGTGAAGGGCAGATCGTGCCCAACAAGCCTGATAGAGTTCGTTGAGAGGTAAACAGTCATATAGATCAGGGTCGTGCAGTGGATGTGATCTACATGTATTTTGACAAGGTTTCACATGATATGATATGCTTATTCAGAAAGTCAGAAATCAGCGGGTCTAGGGAAGTAAGTCCAGGTGGGTTCAGAATTGCCTTGGCTGCAGAAAGCCGAGCGTTGTGGTACGGAGTAAATTCAGATTGGAATGTTGTGACTAGTGGTGTCCCGCAAGGATCGGCTCGGGAATCTCTACTTTTTGTGATTTTTAATAACGACCTGGATGTGGGGGTAGAAGGGTGAGTTGGTAACATTGCAGTCGGCACAAAGGTTGGTGGTGTCGTGGATAATTTAGAAGATTGACGAAGATTGCAGAGAGACATTGATAGGATGCAGAAGTGGGCTGAGAAGTGGCAGATGGAGTTCAACCCGGAGATGAGTGAAATGGTACACTTTTGGAAGGACAAACCCCAATGCAGATTTCAAAGTAAATGGCAGGATAATGGGAGTGTCGAGGTGCTGAGGGTTTTGGGGGTACATGACCTGAGGTCCCTGAAAGTTGCCACAGTAGATAGGGTAGTAACGAAATCCAGTGGAGTGTTGGTTTTCATAAGTCGAGGGATAGAGTTTAAGAATCGCGGGTTATTCCAATTCTGGTCGCTTCACTACAGGGAGGATGTGGAAGCATTGGAAAGGGTACAGAAGAGATTTACCGGTATGTTGACTGGTTTAGTGAGTACGCATTATGATCAGAGATTAAGGGAGGTAGGGATTTACTCTCTGGAGAGATGTAGGATGAGAGGAGACCTGCTAGACGTATACAAGATATTAAGAGAAATAGATAGAGTTGACAAGGCACCACTATACAATGCAAGAGGACATAGCTTTATGGTAAGGGGAATAAAGATGAAAGGGGTATTAGAGGAAGGTATTTTGCTCAGATATTGCTTGGTGCGTGGACTGCACTGCCTGAGTCAGTGGTGGAGGCACATACAGTAATGAATTTTAAGGGTCTAATAGACAGATATATGAAGGAATTTACATTGTTGATTTAAATGGGAGGCAGATTATAAGTATCGGCACAGCATTGTGGGCCGAAGGGCCTGCAATGTGCAGTGTTGTTTTCTGTTCTATGTTCTATACGGTCCAATCACACACTCTCGGGGTCAGACACGTGGTCAAGCTCCTCGCACAACGTTGGAGTTATTTCTGCTCAATTCCACCGGAAATCGATTTCTCGTTTCTCAGCTTCTCTACGTTTCTGTGTGTACCGGCCGGTCGTGCGGTTTCACACTATTTCCTCCCAGTAACTGCAAACTCACCACCTGTCCACAGCCCGCTCTCCCCTCCCCCTCCCTCATCCGTCCTACCTCTGGTCTCACACAAATTTATTATCTCTGAGACAGACACACTGTTGGAGACTACAGGAACTCTGAAAAACTGGTGATTGGTGAGAGGCGAGAGTTGGAGTGAAGAGGGTTTTTCGCTCTGTTTCTCTGTCCGTTACTGTGTTATCGGAATGTGAGGCGGCTACTAACTGTGCATCTCGCCCCGGAAGCTTGAGATGGGAAGGTGTGAAGAGAGATACACTCTGTGTCTGACACCGGGAGTGTGTGCTCAGACGGTGTGGAGGGAGCTTCACTCTTTGTCTGACCCCGGGAGTGTGTGATGGGACGGTGTGGAGGGAGCATTTCTGTGTGTCTGACGCCCGATATATGTGTTGGGTTGGAGTTGCAGAATTTTTACTCTGGAGGGGTTATATCACACATACCTCTTCCACTTTTGAATTTATTTCAAGACGCTTAGAAACAGCGTTAAAACAGAGCCCCACCGACTGTTCTGGAAAATCGGACCAATGGACAGTGAATCTCTCACCACACCGTCCATTATATTCGTCAGTAGTCAGAAACATAATGAGAATTATTTAAAGCGGCCCATCATACATTCCCGGTGTCAGGTGTAATGTGGAAATCCCACCAAACGGACCGATCACACAGACTCGCCGGGTAAGAGACAGAGTTAAGCTCCCCCGCACCGTCCCATCAAATAATCCTGTTATCAGACAGATAGAGAAGCTCCCAGCACAATTCCTATAACACATGCCCGGGATCAGACACAGAGTCAAGATCCCAAAACACAGCCCCAGCACATACAAACTGCGTCCTACACAGAGTAAAGTTGATTCCACACCGTCCCATCCCAAACTCCCGGGATCAGACACAAATTGAATCTCACTCCACACCTTCCCATCACACTCTCCTGGGGTCAGACACAGAGTGAATCTCCATCCTCACCGTCCCATCACACACTCCTGGTGTCAGACACAGATTGAATCTCCCTCCACACCGTCCCATCACACACTCCCGGTGTCAGACACAGAGTGAATCTCCCTCCTCACCGTTCCATCACACACTCCCGGGGTTAGACATGCAGAGAAGCTCACCGTCCACATTGTCCCATCACACCACACGGGGTCAGACACAGAGTCAAGCACCTTCCACTCCGTCCCGTTCCTCAGAACAACCCCCCGTTCCATCACATACCTGCGGGGTCAAACATAGAGTGAAACCCTCCTCCACACAGTCCCATCACACACTTGACAGATCAGACATAGAGTGAATCTCCCTCCAAACTGTCCCTTCACATGCTCCAGGGGTCAGACACAGAGTGAACCTGCCACCTCACAGTCCGATAACACAGATTCAGAAACAGAGCAACTCTTCCTCTTCACTCCCTCTCTGCCATCTCACCAATAAACAGCACTTCAGTCTCCAACAGTGTGTCTGTCTCAGAAATAATTAGGATCCGTGAGACCACATGTAGAACTGAGGAGGCAGGGCGAGGGGAGGGAGGTCTGTGGAGAGGTGGTGAGTTTGCAGTCACTGAGAAGAATTCTTGTGAAACTACACGACCGGCCCGTACACACAGAAATTCAGAACCGAGAGTTCGATATCCGGTGGAATAGAGCAGAAATAACACCAACGCTTCACCATTTGTCTGACCCTGGAACTGTGTAAGGGGACGCTGTGGAGTGATATTCATTCTGTGTCTGACCCCGGGAGTGTGTAATGGGACGGGGTGGTGGGAGCTGCACTCTGTTTCTGTCCCCGGGGCTGTGAGATGGGACAGTGTGGAGGGTGATTCACTCTGTGACAGACCCCAGGAGAGTGTGATGAGACGGTGTGAAGGGAGATTCATTCTGTGTCTGACCCCGGTAGTGTGTGATGGGACAGTGTGGAGGGAGATTCACTCTGTCCGTTAACCAGGGTGTGTGTGATGGGACGGTGTGGAGGGAGATTCACTCTGTGCCTGACCCCGTGTGTGTGTGATGGGAAGTTGTGGAGGGAGATTCACTCTGTGCCTGAACCCGGGATTGTGTGATGGGACTGGGTAGAGAGTGTTTCTCTCTGTGTCTGATCCCGGGGGTGTGTGAGGGGACTGAGCGGAGTGAGCTTCACTCTGAACTCTTCCCTGGTGTTCTGTTTGGATGGTGTGGAAGTAGCTGCACTCAGCGTCTTACTCACTTCACCCATTGGAAAATAACTGGGGGTTGCCAGTATTTCAGAGAAGTATTGAAAGCCTGCGGCTACACTGTCTGGGCCGTCATACAGACATCAAAAAAAATTACGGATGCCTGGAATGTGATACGTACACGCCAGACTGAAGACTCCCTCCACACGATCCCATTTCATAATTCGGGGGTCAGACGCTCAGAGAATCTCCCTCTACACTGTCCCATCGCACACTCCCAGGATCAGACACAGAAATATTCTTCTTCCACACCAACACATCATACACTGTCGGGATCAGACACAGAGATATTCTTCTTCCACACCGTCCCACCACCCTCTCCAGGGGTTTGTCCCGTAGTGAAGCTCACTCCACACCGTCCCATGACACAGTACCGGGGTCAGACACAGCGTCCTGTTACACGCTCCCGGGATCAGATCAGCACTGAAACTCACTCCTCAAAGTCTCTCTCCTAACGTTAGCACGGATACGTCACCCGGCCTGACGGATTATTACGCAGGATGCTCCACGAGGTGAGGGAAGAGATTGCTGAGTCTCCGGGTAGGATCTTTTTGTCCTCGTTGTCCACGGGAATGGTTCCGCATGATTGCAGTGAGGCGAATGTTGTCCTCTTCTTCAAATAACTTAACAGTGATAATCCGGTTAATAGTAGACCAGTGAGCCTTACGTCTGTGGTGGAAATGCGGTTGGAAAAGATTTTTAGATTTGGATCTATGGACATTTAGAGGATCATGGTCTGATTAGGGAAAGTCCGCATGGCTTTGTGAAGAGCAGATCGTGCCCATCAAGCCTGACGGAGTTCCTTGAGGAGGTGACCAGACATATAGATCACGGTAGTGCCGTTGATTTGATCTACATATATTTTGACAATGTTTCACATGATAGGCTTATTCAGAAAATCAGTCGTCATTGGCTCTATTGAAGTAAGTGCAGCTGGTTTCAGAATTTGCTTGGCTGCAGAAAGCCGAGCGTTGTGTTGCTGGGAATAAGTTCAGATTTGAATGTTGTGACTAGTGGTGTCCCACATCAATCGGTTCAGCGAACTCTACTTTTTGAAATTTTTATTAACGACCTGGATGTAGGGATAGATGGGTGGATTAGTAATATTGCAGACGGCAGAAAGTTTGGGAGTGTTGTGGATAGTTTAGAAGATTTTCGAAGATTGCAGAGAGACATTGATAGGATGCAGAATTGGGCTGAGAAGAGGCAGATGGAGTTCAAACCGGAGAAGTGTGAGGTGGTATACTTTTGGAAGGACAAACCCCAAGGCAGAGTACAAAGTAAATGGCAGAATTCTTGGGATTGTGGAGGAGCAGATAGACCTGGGGGTACATGTCCAGAGATCCCTAAAATTTGCCTCACAGTAGACAGGGTAGTTACGAATTCAAATGGAGTGTTTGCTTTCATAAGTCAAGGGATGTAGTTTAAGAGGTGCGAGTTATTCCAGTTCTGGTCGCTTCCCTATAGGGAGGAAGTGGAAGCATTGGAAAGGGTACAGAGGAGATTGACCAGCATGCTGACTGGTCTACAGAGTATGCATTATGATCAGAGATTAAGGCAGCTAGGGCTTTACGCTCTGGAGGGATGGAGGATGAGACGAGACCTGGCAGAGCTATACAAGATATTAAGAGAAATAGATAGACTGGACAGGGCACCACTACTCAATGGATGACGACATCGCTTTAAGGTAAGGGAAGCAAAGATCAAGGGGGTATTGGAGGAAGGTATTTTACTCAGAGATTGTTTGGTGCGTGGACTGCACTACCTGAGTCAGTGGTGGAGGCAGATACACTAACGAAATGTAAGAGTCTAATAGACAGCTATATGCAGGAATTTACTTTGTTAGTTTATATGGGTGGCAGAGGATGAGTGTCGGCACAACATTGTGGGACGAAGAGCCTGTAATGAGCGGTGTTGTTTTCTGTTCTATGTTCTGTACCGTCCAATCACACACTCTCGGGTTCAGACACATGGTCAAGCTCCTTGCACAACGTTGGAGTTATTTCTGCTCAATTCCACCGGAAATCGTTTTCTCGTTTCTCAGCTTCCCTAAGTTTCTGTGTGTACAGACCGGTCGTGTGGTTTCACACAATTTCCTCCCAGTAACTGCAAACACAACACCTGTCCACAGCCCGCTCTCCCCTCCCCCTGGCTCATCTGTTCTACCTCGCTCTCACAGACATTTATGATCTCTGAGACAGACACACTGTTGGAGACTGCAAGAACCCTGAAAAGCTGGTGACTGGTAAGAGGCGAGCGATGGAGTGAAGAGGGATTTTCGCTCTGTTTCTCCGTCCGTTACTGTGTTATCGGTCTGCGAGGGGGCTACTAACTCTGTATCTGGCCCCGGAAGAGTGTGATGGGACGGTGTGGAGATAGATTCACTCTGTGTCTGACCCCGGGAGTGTGTGATGGGACGGTGTGGAGAGAGATTCACTCTGTGTCTGACACCGGGAGTGTGTGATGAGACGGTGTGGAGATAGATTCACTCTGTGTCTGACCCCGGGAGTGTGTGATGGGACGTTCTGGAGAGAGATTCACTCTGTGTCTGACACCGGGGCTGTGTGATGGGACGGTGTGGAGAGAGATTCACTCTGTGTCTGACCCCGGGAGTGTGTGATGGGACGGTGTGGAGAGAGATTCACTCTGTGTCTGACCCCGGGAGTGTGTGATGGGACGGCGTAGAGGGAGATTCACTCTGTGTCTGACCCCGGGAGTGTGTGATGGGACGGTGTGGAGAGAGATTAACTCTGTGTCTGACCCCGGGGGTGTGTGATGGGACGGTATGGAGAGAGATTCACTCTGTGTCTGAACCCGGGAGTGTGCGATGGGACGGTGTGGAGGGAGCTTCACTCTGTTTCTGACCCCGGCAGTGTGTGATGGGACGATGAGGAGGGCGCTTATCTGTGTGTCTGATCCCGAAATTCTGTGTTGGGGATCTTCACTCTTGTGTGGAATCATCTTCTGTGTGTCTCACACATACCTCTACCGTTTGTGTATTTATTTCAAGAAGCTTTGAAACAGAGTTAGAGGAATGTTGACTCGTCCCATCCTCTGCTCTGGAAAATAGGACCAATGAACAGTGAATCTCTCTCCACACCGTCCATTGCATCCGCCGGTCGTCAGACACTGAACTCACCGGCTCATCATAGATTTCTGGCGTCTGTTTTAAGGTGACGATCCTTCCGAAACGTCCGCTCACACAGACACGGCGTTTTAGAGATAAAGTGAAGCTCCCTCTGCACAGTCCCATTAAATTATCCTGTTGTCAGACATACAGAAAAGTTCCTAACGCAGTTTCCCAATACACATTCTCGGGATCAGACACGATGTCGAGATCCCAAAACACAGTCCCAGCCGATACAATCTGAGTTAGACACGGATTGAAGCTCTCTCCACAACGACCCATTACCCACACTCGAACTCAGACACAGGGTGAAGTCCTGGCTACACCGCCCCATTACCCACTCCCGGGGTTAGAAAGAGATTGAAACTCCCTCCCTCCGTGTCTGTCACACTCACCTCTCGATTGAGACGGTGCGTCCGTTTTTAAGAGCTGCACATTCATGTGAGCCCCGCTGTCGTCCGTCCTGTCGAGGATCCTCTGCGTCTCTAAGCTCAGCGAGGGGAAGTAACCGTTGTCAGAGGAAGCCCGTGTTGACACGGGTTCAGACCGCACAAACAAACACCGGATGAGCAGCTAATAAAGGTAAGAGCCCAGAGCAGGTGTCGGAAGCGCCAGGCAGGAGTGAGATTAAGGGTGTGAGGGGGTGGTATGGAGCGATGTGAGCGGCAAGGAGGCAGAGAGACTAGAGCGAGTGTGGAGTTAAAGAGCAAGGGGAGAGTGAGGGGCAGATTCGGGCTTGGCAGAAAGAGAGGAGTGGGATACTGGGGTCAGAAAGTGGGAGCGGAATGAAAGAGGGGTGAGCGAGAGTGGGAAATAATGGGGAGTGAGGTATTGGAAATAGAGAGGGTGGATTCTTGGAGAGAAATTAGGGTTGAGAGTGATAAAAGAGAGGGCGGGCTAACGGGGAAAAGCAAGAGAAAGAGAGAGAGAAACGGACAGGGAGGGGCGAAGGAAGAGAGGGAGGAGAGAAAGTGCTACAGAGAGGGAGGGGAGATGCAGGGAAGGGACGATTGAGTGAGAAGGAATATGGAAGTCGGAAGGACAGGAAGGGATGAACGGAGAGTGAAAGAGATGAAAGTGAGGGTTGAGGAGTGAACAGGGGGGGAAAGACGACGAATATGTTGCCGTTACTGTCCGAGAGATTTTCAACCAACCCCCCATTCCCGACCATTATGTCCAGTTGATACAGACACTCTGTGCTCTCTAAACCACGGCCCCAGGTCAAACTAGGAACAACCACCGTAGTAACCGAGACACCAAGACGAAGTCAGAGCAACAGACCGTGTAGCAATTGTCAAACTAACCTGACATTTAGGTATTGAAGTTCACAGGAAACTGGGCGGCGTTTGAGGTTTGACTCTCTTCACCCATTGGAAAATAAGCTGGGTGCTGTTAATGTTTCAGAGCAGTACTGAAAGCGTGCGCATACACTGACCGGACCGTTATACTGACAGCAAAAAATAAAAAAAGAGAGCGACGTCAGCCAAGCAGATGGAGTTCAGGAGCTCTCTCAAAAACCTTCCATCACCTTCTCTCTGTCATTTCGGACTGCACACTTCGGACCGAAATGCGACCGAGCCGCTTGTCCCGTTCCCACTCCCCTGTCCAGACAAAGTGAATCCCCCTGCATACCATCCTATCACACCCCCACGGGGTCATACACTGAGTTAATCTCCATCCACACCGTCCCATCACACCCCCCGGCGTCACACTCTGAGTGACGCTCCCTCTACACCGTCCCATCACACCCCCCGGCGTCACACACTGACTGAAGCTCCGTCTACACCGTCCCATCACACACTCCCGGTTCAGACAGAGTGAATCTACCTACGCACCATCCCATCACACACCCCCGGGGTCATACACGGAGTGAAAATCCCTCCACACCGTCCCATCACACACTCCCGGGTTCAGACACAGAGTGAATCTCCCTCCACACCATCCCATCACACACCCCCGGGGTCATACACGGAGTGAAACTCCCTCCACACCGTCCCATCACACCGATCATGTGACAGAAAAAGAGTGAAGCTCCCTCCACACCATCCCATCACACACCCCCGGGGTCATACACGGAGTGAAACTCCCTCCACACCGTCCCATCACACCGATCATGTGACAGAAAAAGAGTGAAGCTCCCTCCACACCATCCCATCACATACCCCCGGGGTCATACACGGTGAAACTCCCTCCACACCGTCCCTTCACACCCATCCTGCGTCAGAAAAAGAGTGAAGCTCCCTCCACAGCATCCCATCACACCCCCCCCCGGGGACAGATACAGAGTGAATCTCCCTCCACACCGTCCCATCACACGCTCTCGGGGTCAGACAAAGAGTGAACCTCCCTCCACTCATTCCCATCACACCCGCCCCCCCCCCCGGGGTCAGACACAAAGTTTAGCTCCCTCCACACCATCCCATCACACACCCCCTGGGTCAGATACAGAGTGAATCTCACTCCACTCCGTCCCATCACACGCTACCGGGTTCAGACATCGAGTGAACCTCCCTCCACACCGTCCCTTCATACAATCTCGGGGTCAGACACAGATTCAAGCTCCCCCCACACAGTTGATGTATTTTCTTCTCTCTTCCACCGGATAACGATTCTCGCTTCTCAGCTTATCTAAGTCTCTGTGTGTACAGGCCGGTCGTATGGTTTCACATCCCTTCCTCCCAGTGATTGCAAACTCACCCCCCAACACAGCCCTCAAAACCCTTCCCTAACCTCCTCAGTTCAACCTCTGGTCTCACAAACACTTATTATCTCTGAGACAGACACACTGTTGGAGACTACAGGAACGCTGAAACGCTGGTGATTGGTGAGAGGGGAGAGGGAGTGAAGAGGGAGATTCGCTCTTTTTCTGATTCCGTTACTGTGTTATCGGACTGTGAGGCGGTAGATTGACTCTATGTCTGTCCCCGTGAGTGCGTGATAGCGCGATGTGGACGGGAGCAGCACTCTGTGGCTGACCGAGGGACTATGAGCAGGGGCGGAGTGGACGGACCTTCACTCTGTTTCTGACCCCGGAAGAGGGTGGTGGGAGCGTGCCCAAGGGAGCCTCACTCTTTGTCTGAAACTGGGACTCTGTGAGGGGATGTTGTGGAGGGAGATTCACTCCGAGTCTGACCACGGGATAGTGTGATGGGACCGTGTGTCGGGAGTATTTCTCTCTGTGTCTGTTCCCGGGGGTGTGTGAGGGGACTGAGCAGAGTGAGCTTCACTCTGAGCTCGAACCGGGGGTTATATGATGTGATGGTGTGGAGGTAGCTACACTCAGTGTCTGACAACTGCAGTTTGAGGTGGGACTGTGTGGAAACAACTTTACTCTGTGTCTAAACCTGTTTGTATGTGTTGGGACTGTACTTTGCGATGTTGACTCTAGGTCTGATCCCGGAAATGTTTTTTTGGAGAGTTTTTCAGAAATTTCTCTTTATGTCTGTCAACAGGTCTATTTGATGGGAGAGTGCAGAGGGAGTTTCACTCTGTCTCTAAACCGTCGACTTCGTGTGATCGGGCTGTTCGGAGTGATCCTCACTTTACAACTGACTCCGGGAGTATGTGACGACCCCTTGTGAAAGAATCCCCATTCTGTGTCTTACCACCGGCGGGTGATATGGACTGTGTCGAAAAAGATTCAGTGTGCATTGGTCCCATTTTCCAGAACAGACGATTGGGCGAGACAAGATTATTCTAACTCTCTTTCAAGTCGTCTAGAAATAAATACAAAAGAGGAAGAGGTATGTGTGAGCCACACAAAGATACGTACACGCCAGACTGAAGCTCCCTCCACACGATGCCATTTCATAATTCGGGTGTCAGACGCTCAGAAATTCTCCCTGCACAACGTCCCATTTCACAGTACCGGGGTCAGACAGAGAGTGAAGCTCTCTCCCCAAAGTCCCATCAGACACTACTGGGATCCGGCACAGAGGGCATCTACCTCCGCACCGTCCCAGGACACAGTACCGGGATCAGACACAGATTAAAGCTCCCTCCACACCGTCATATCACACGCAACCGAGATCAGACACAGAGGGCATCTCCCTCCGCATCGTCCCAGGACACAGTACCGGCGTCAGGCACATAGTAAAGCTTCCCTACACAGCGTCCGATCACACGCTCCTGAGGTTAGATGAGCATTGAAACTCTCTCCTTACTGTCTGATCACGTATTCCTGGGGTCAAACAGATGGTGAATCTCCCTGCACGCCGTCCCGTTACACAGCACCGATATCAGACAGAGAGTTTAACGGTTTCCACTTGCCTCATGGAAAAGAGTAAAAACAGAGAGGACACAGAATTCTTTAAGAGGGGAATGAGAGATTATGAGGCTATAATGTTAGAACACGGGTGTGTGAAATGGGATGATGTTTCAGCAGGGAAAAGTTCAATGAACATTTGTTCGAAGTTTCCGCATCTGTTGCAGGATTTTAGAGTTAAATTTGTCGAGGTGAGGAAGATAACGAATGGTAGACTGAAGGAGCCATGGTGACCGGTGCGTTGGAGAAACTAGTCAGGTGGAATTAGGCAGCATACATGAGGTTGAGGAAGCAGGGATCAGATAGGTCTATTGAGGAATATCGGGTAGAATGGAGGTTAGGAAGGAACTGAGGATGGCAAGAAGGGGCATCAGAAGACCTTGGCGAGCAGCGTAAAGGAAAATCCCAATACCTAAGAATAGCTGTTGGAGTTGTTAAAATACTTTAGGACGGATACGTCACCGCCCCTGAAGGAATATTACCCAGGCTGCTCCTCGAGGCGAGGAAAGAGATTGCTGATCTTCCGGCTAGTATCATTATGTCCTCGGTGTCCACGGGAATGGTACCGCATGATTGCAGGGAGGCGAACGTTGTCCCCTTCAAATTGGGATATAGGGATAGTCTGGATAATTATAGACCAGTGAGCCTTACGTCTGTGGTGGGAATGCGGTTGGAAAAAATTGTTAGAGATTGGATCTATGGACATTTAGAGAATCATGGTCTGATCAGGGGCAGTCAGCGTGTCTTTGTGAAGGGCAGATCGTGCCCAACAAGCCTGATAGGGTTCTTTGAGGACGTGAACAGTCATATAGATCATATAGATCATATATATAGTGCAGTGTATGTGTGATCTACGTGTATTTTGACAAGGTTTCACATGATATGATATGCTTATTCAGAAAGTCAGAAGTCATCGGGTCTAGGGAAGTAAGTCCAGGTGGGTTCAGAATTGCCTTGGCTGCAGAAAGCCGAAAGTTGTTGTACAGGGAGTAAATTTAGATTGGAATGTTGTGACTAGTAGTGTCCCACAAGGATCGGTTCGGTGATCTCTACTTTTTGTGATTTTTTAATAACGACCTGGATGTGGGGGTAGAAGGGTGGGTTGGTAAAATTGCAGTCGGCACAAAGGTTGGTGGTGTCGTGGATAGTCTAGAGGATTGTCAAAGATTGCAGAGAGACATTGATAGGATGCAGAAGTGGGCTGAGAAGTGGCAGATGGAGTTCAACCCGGAGAAGTGTGAGGTGGAACACTGTTGGAAGGACATACCCCAATGCAGAGTACAAAGTAAATGGCAGGATAATGGGAGTGTGGAGGTGCTGAGGGTTTTGGGGGTACATGTCCTGAGATCCCTGAAAGTTGCCTCACAGTAAACAGGGTAGTTACGAAATCCAGTGGATTGTTAGCTTTCATAAGTCGAGGGATAGTGTTTAAGAGTCGCGTGTTATTCCATTTCTGGTCGCTTCCCTACAGGGATGATGTGGAAGCATTGGAAAGGGTGCAGAGGAGAGTTACAGGTATGCTAACTGGTTTAGAGAGTACGCATTACGATCAGAGATTAAGGGAGCTAGGGATTTACTCTCTGGAGAGATGGAGGATGAGAGGAGACCTGCTAGACATATACAAGATATTAAGGAAAATAGATAGAGTGGATAGGGCACCACTATTCAATGCAAGAGGACATCGCTTTAAGGTAAGGGGAGCAAAGATCAAGGGGGTATTAGAGAAAGGTATTTTAATCAGAGATTGTTTGGTGCGTGGACTGCACTGCCTGAGTCAGTGGTGGAGGCACATACACTAATGAAATTTAAGAGTCTACTAGACATCTCTATGTGCAGGAATTTACATTGTTGATTGAAATGGGAGGCAGATTATAAGTATCGGCACAGCATTGTAGGCCGAAGGGCCTGCAATGTGCAGTGTTGTTTTCTGTTCTATGTTCTATATCGTCTAATCACACACTCTCGGGGTCAGACACGTGGTCAAGCTCCTTGTACAACGTTGGAGTTATTTCTGCTCAATTCCACCGGAAATCGATTTTTCGTTTCTCAGCTTCTCTACGTCTCTGTGTGTACCGGCCGGTCGGGTGGTTTCACACTATTTCCTCCCAGTAACTGCAAACTCACCACCTGTCCACAGCCAGCTCTCACCTCCCCCTCCAACATCCGGCCTTCCTCTGGTCTCACACACTATTATTATCCCTGAAGCAGACACACTGTTGGAGACGACAGGAACTCTGAAAAACTGGTGATTGGTGAGATGCGAGAGTTGGAGTGAAGAGGGACTTTCGCTCTGTTTCTGTCCGTTACTGTGTTAT
Source organism: Hypanus sabinus (assembly GCF_030144855.1). NCBI lineage: Eukaryota > Metazoa > Chordata > Chondrichthyes > Myliobatiformes > Dasyatidae > Hypanus > Hypanus sabinus. The sequence continues at coordinate 734,526 of NW_026779616.1, forward strand.
CGGAATGTGAGGCGGCTACTAACTCTGTGTCTGGCCCTGGAAGCGTGTGATGGGACGGTGTGGAGAGAGATTCCCCCTGTGTCTGTCCCCGGGAGTGTGTGATGGGACGTTTTGGAGGGAGCTGTTCTGTGTGACTGACCCCTGATATATGTAATGGGTTGGAGTTCTCGGATTTTCACTCTGGAGCGGAAATATCATACATACCTCTTCCACTTTTGAATTTATTTCAAGACGCTGAGAAACAGCGTTAAAACGCAGCCCCAGCGACTGCTCTGGAAAAACGGACCAATGAACAGTGAATCTCTCACCACACCGTCCATTATATTCGGCGGTAGTCAGAAACAGAATGAGAATCATTTAAAGCGGCTCATCATACATTCCCGGCGTCAGGTGTAAAGTGGAGATCCCACCAAACAGACAGATCACACAGACTCTCAGGGTAAGAGACGGAGTTAAGCTCCCGCCATCAAATAATCCTGTTGTCAGACATATAGAGAAGCTCCCAGCACAATTCCCAGAACACATGCCCGGGATCGGACACAGTGACAAGATCCCAAAACAGAGCCCCAGCACATAAAAAGTGCGTCCTCCACAGAGTAAAGTTGATTCCACACTGTCCCATCTCAAACTCCCGGGATCAGACACAGATTGAATCTCACTCCTCACCTTCCCATCACACACTCCCGGGGTCAGACATAGAGTGAAGCACCCTCCCCACCGTCCCATCACACACTCCCGGGGTCAGACAGAGTGAATCTCCCTCCACACTGTCCCATCACACACTCCCGGGGTCAGACACAGAGTGAATCTCCCTCCACACCGTCCCATCACACACGCCCGGGTTTAGACACGCAGAGAAGCTCACCGTCCACACTGCCCCATCACACCCACACGGCGTCAGACACAGAGTCAAGCACCTTCAACTCCGTCCCATTACTCAGAAAAAAACCCGTTCCATCACATACCTGCGGGGTCAATCATTGAGTGAAACTCTGCTCCACACAGTTCCATCACACACTCTAGGGATCAGACATAGAGTGAATCTCCCTCCACACCGTCCCTTCACATGCTCCCGGGATCAGACACTGAGTGAACCTGCCGCCTCACAGTCCGATAACACAGATTCAGAAACAGAGCAACTCTTCCTCTTCACTCCTTCTCTGCCATCTCACCAATAAACAGCACTTCAGACTCCAACCGTGAGACTGTCTCAGAAATAATAGGAATCAGTGAGACCACATGTAGAACTGAGGAGGGAGGGCGAGGGGAGGGAGGTGTGTGGAGAGGTGGTGAGTTTGCAGTCACTGAGAGGAATTGGAGTGAAATTCGCTTCAGAATCTCAGAAGCGAGAGATCGATGGAAGAGAGCAGAAAAACCACCAGCGGAGGACGCTTCACCATTTTTCTGACCCCGGGACTGTGGAAGGGAACGGTGTGGAGGGATATTCACTCTGTGTCTGACTCTGGGAGTGTGTGATGGAACGGTGTGTAGGGAGATTCGCTCTGTGTCTGACCCCGGGAGTGTGTGATGGGACGGGGTGGAGGGAGATTCACTCTGTGTCTGACCCCGGGAGTGTGTGATGGGACGGTGTGGAGAGATATTCACTCTGTGCCTGACACCGGGAGTATGCGATAGGACAGAGTGGAGGGCTATTCACTCTGACTGTCCCCAGGAGTGTGTGATGGGACTGTGTGGAGGGATCTTCTCTCTGTATCTGACCCCGGGAGTGTGTGATGAGACAGTGTGGAGGGTGATTCACTCTGTGTCTTACCCCGGGACTGTGTGATGGGAAAGTTTGTAGGGAGCTTCTCTGTGTCTGATCCCGGGGCTGTGCGATGGGGCGGTGTGGACAGAGTTTCACTCTGTGACTGATGCCAGGAATGTGTGATGGGTCGGTGCGTAAGGAGCTTCTCTCTGTGTCTGATCCCGGGGGTGTGTGAGTGGACCGAGCTGAGTGAGCTTCACTCTGAGCTCGTCCCTGGGGTTCTAAGATGGGATGGTGTGGAGGTAGCTACACTCTGTGCCTAACTCTCTTCACCCATTGGAACATTAATGGGGGTTGTCAGTATTTCAGAGAAGTATTGAAAGCCTGCGGCTACACTGACTGGGCCGTCATACAGGTATCATAATACTTTACTGACGCCGGGAATTTGATACGTACGCGCCAGACTGAAGCTCCGTCCACACGATCCCATTTCATAATTAGGGGGTCAGACGCTCAGAATAGCTTCCTCCACAACTTCCCATCACCCACTTTCGGTGACTGTCAAACTGAGAAACTCCCTTCACACGGTCTCATCACAAACTCCCGGGGTCAGACTCAGAGTGAATCACCCTACACACGGTCCCACCACCCACTCCACGGTTTGACCCGGAGTAAAGCTCCCTCTACACCGTCCCATCACACACTCCCGTGATCAGACACAGAGTGAATCTCCCGCCACACCGTCCCATCACACACACCCGGGGTCAGACACAGATTAAAGCTCCCTCCATAGCGTCCCATCACACACTCCCGGGATCAGATAAGCATTGAAACTCTCTCCTCAACGTCTTATCACGTATTCCTGGGGTCAAACAGATGGTGAATCTCCTCTACGCCGTCCCGTTACACAGCACCGATATCAGACAGAGAGTTTAACTGTCTCCATTTGCCTCATGGATAAGAGTAAAGACAGAGAGGACACATAATTCTTTAAGAGGAGAACGACAGATTATGAAGCTATAAGGTTATTACATGCGTGTGTGAAATGGGATGAAGTTTCAGCAGGGAAATGTTCAATGGACATTTGTTCGATGTTTAGGCATCTGTTGCAGGATTTTAGGGTTAAATTTGCCCAAGTGAGGACAAGTGCGTTGGAGAATCTAGTCAGGTGGAATTAGGCAGCGTACATGAGGTTTAGGAAGCAGGGATCAGATGGGTCTATTGAGTAATATCGTGTAGCAAGAAAGGAGCTTAGGAAGGGGCTGAGGATGTCAAGAAGGGGGCATGAGAAGCCCTTTGCGAGTAGCGTAAAGTAATACCCCATTACCGAAGAATAGCTGTTGGAGTTTGTAACATACTTTAGGACGGACACGTCACCGGGTCTGACGGAATATTACCCAGGCTGCTCCACGAGGTGAGGGAAGAGATTGCTGAGCCTCCGGCTAGTATCGTTATGTCCTCGTTGTCCACGGGAATGGTACCGCATGATTGCAGGGAGGCGAATGTTGTCCCCTTCTTCAAATAGGTTAATAGGGATAATCCGCATAAGACTGTTCAAACCCCATTGTCTAAAAAAATAAATCGAGAGTGGAGGGAATATATAGATGGTTTTTATGAATGTGACCCAAAACTGAGCTGATGCGAAATTGATTAAACATTTTGAGGTTGAAGAGTACGACAGGATTAGGTGTGAATTGAGAGGATTTCAATGGGAATGTTCTATGACCCCTCCCCTAACAACTGGGGATAATGTAGTTGACTTAAATGCAAAAGAAAGAGGCTCAACTGCAATTGCAAAACGATTCTATGATTCTTAAGTGGGTAAGTGAGCAGCTCGACTCCCTGGTCCATATATGTTCCAATGAAATCAATATGTATGTGGAGGTGGTTCTGCAGAGTGAGGTCAGAGATTTAGCTATTAAATTAAAGGACAGGACCACCACCCGTCCCAGTGTGCCCAGACCGAGGAAGACCATACAGTTTAGCACGTGTCTCAAGCTGCGGTGCAGATGGGAAGGCTTCAGAACTCATTGTGTTCTTTCCAAGTAACGTAAGGTGTCTACATAAGAGATGGAAGACGGTTCACACATAAACTGGAGTGGAGCTGATATGCTCGCCGGATGGTTTTTTTCAGTAATGTGCATGAGAGTTTTTGGGAGAGTTGTTAAATTCGATTTGCAGTGGGATGGGATTCAGAGTTCGCGAGCAGATAGCGGAGTCGATATGGAGACAGATGTTGTTAATACCTCAGAAGAAAAAGTCGGGAGTCAAATGGATGTGCATCAAGCGACTGCTGCCCTGAGCTCCGTATATTTCAATGGAGGAAGCTTCTAAAAAAAGGCGGTTGAGCTCAGGTCAAGAATCAACACAGTGAATATGCTATTGCAGCCATTATTGAGAATCGGGAGTAGGAGGAGTAAGCAGAACATCACGATATTTCGGATTTCTCTATTTCTAGATGTGGGAAAGCGGAGGACTGCAGGAAGAGGGGTGAAATTGCAGTGCTGAGCAAATGTCACCACAAAACACAGTCAAAACAGACAAGACAACTTTTCTAAGTGAGACTTTATGGGTGGAAACATGGAAACCTAGAAAACATACAACACAATACAGGCCTTTCGGCCCACAAAGTTGTGCCGTACATTTCCCTGCCGTAGAAATTACTAGGCTTACCCAAAGCCCTCTATTTTACCATGCTCCATGTATCTATCCGAAATACCTTTAGAAATGTTAATATATCCGCCTCCACCGCCGTTACCGGCAGCCCATTCCACGTACTTACCAATCTCTGCGTAAAACACTTACCACTGACATCTCCTATATACCTACTCCACAGCAACTTAAACCCTTGTCCCCTTGTGCCAGCCATTTTAGCCCTGGGTAAAAGCCTCTGACTATCCACACGATCGAAGCCTCTTATCATCTAATACACCTCTATCAGGTCAACTCTCATCCTCCGTCGCTCCAAGGAGAAAAGGCCGAGTTCACTCAAACACTTTTGATACTGGCATCCCCCCAATAGCAATTTCCTTGTGAATCTCCTCTGTACCCTATCTATGGTCCGCACATTCTGCCTGCTGTGAGGCGACCAAAACCGAGTACTGTACTCCAAGTGGGGTCTGACCAGTGTCCTATGTAGCTCTAACATTAGCCCTCGACTCCTAAATTAATTTCCATGTTTGATGAAGCCCGATACACAGTATGCCCTCTTAACCCCGGAGTGAACCTGCGCAGCTGCTTTCAGCGTCCTATGGACTCGTGTCCCAAGATCCCTGTGATCCTCCACACTGTCAAGAGTCTTACAAATAACATTATATTCCGCATTATATTTGATATACCAAAATGAACAACTTATCACTTATCTGAGTTGAACTCCATCTTACGCTTCCCAGCCCAGTTTTGCATCTTATCAATGTCCCGCTGTAATCTCTGACAACCCTCCACACTATTCACAACACCAATAAGCATTGTGTCTTCAGCAAATTTACTGACCTATCCTTCCACTTCTTCTCCCAGGTCGTTTATAAAAATCACGAAGAGTAAGGGTCCAAGAACGCATCGCAGAGGAACCCAACTGGTCAGCGCCCTCCATGCAGAATATATCCCCCCTACAACCGTTTTTTGCCTTCTGTAGGCAAGTAGGTCTGGATCCACAAGGCAATGTCCCCTTTGATCCCATGTCTCCGTACTTTCTCAATAAGACTTGCATGGGGAACCGCATCAAATGTCTGACTGAAGTCCATGAACAGTACACTGCATCTACTGCTCTTCCTTCACCGATGGAAATAACGAAATGAGGAACAAGAAATGTATGACCATGACAGTGGGACTATATTGTTGAGCAGCCAACAGTCCGCTGGATTAGAAGGAACACATCTGTTGAGAGATCGCAGACAGTTGCAGGAAATATAAGATTGTGATAACAGATGATTTCTGCTTTCCACCTATTGTCTGAGTCGCCTACTGCAAACAGGGCCAGTGGGATAGACTTAGTCAAAATGTTCAGTTCCGGTAAGATTCCTTAATCAACACGACGACTTCCATATTTCCATACTTCTATAATTTCCAGGGCTAACTGTACTCCCTTTCTTGAATAAAGGAACGACATCCGCTACCCTCCATGTAGAAACTCAATCATCCTCACTGATGATTCAAAGATCATCGCCAGAGGCTCAACAATGTCAAAAGCTTAGTACCTCTTTCTTAGTATCACATTCAGTCTGCCGCAAGTCATCATTACTATCACCAAGATCCTTTTCCACAGTGACTGCAGAAACAAATTTGTCATTATGTTCCTCTGCTATTTTCTCTGGTTCCAGATATACATTCTCACTGTCACACTTGATGGGTCCAATTCTTTCACGTCTTATCCTTTTGTTCCTCTCTTATTCAGAGCAGAATGCTTTGTTCTTTACTTTAATGCTGTTCGCCAAGGCCCATTCTGGCTCTCCTAATTTCCTTCTGAAACTCATTCCTATTAGCATTATATCCCCCATCCCCCACTCCTAATCTTAGAGAGAGAGAGAGAGAGAGAGAGAGGAGAGAGAGGGAGAGAGAGAGAGAGAGAGAGAGAGAGAGAGAGAGAGAGAGAGAGAGAGAGAGAGAGAGAGAGAGAGAGAGAGAGAGAGAGAGAGAGAGAGAGGGAGAGAGAGAGAGAAGAGAGATACAGAAAGACAGACAGATAGAGAGCGAAATTATCTGTCTCTGACCCCGGCAGTGTGTGATGGAACGGTGTGGAGGGACATTCACTTTTTGTCTGACCCTGGGAGAGTGTGATGGGACGGTGTGGAGTGGCATTCACACTGTGTCTGACCATGGGACTGAGTGATGGGACGGTGTGGAGGCAGATTTACTCTGTGTCTGACCACAAGGGTTAGTGATGGGTCGGTGTGGAGATTCACTCTGTCTGACCCGGAGGTGCGTGATTGGACGGTGTGGAGGGAGATTCACTTTGTGTATGACCCTGGGGAGAGTGTGATGCGATGGTGTGGAGGGTGCTTCACTCTCTATAGAGGGTGTCTATACCCCTCTCTCTTGTTAACCCCATTGCATCGCTCTCTCTCTCTCGATTTCGTTGATGTTCAACAAAGATAAGTGTGAGGTGGTTCAGTTTTGTAGGTCATATATGATGGCAAATGTTAATGGGAAGCCTGCTGACAGTGTGGAGGTTCAGAGGAATCCTGGGCCCCAGTCCCGACGACATTCTAAGCAGCTATGCATCTTGACTCTCTAGTGAAGAAAGCACACGGTGCATTGGCCTTCATCAAACTGTGGGGTTGAGTTTAGGTGCGGAGAGGTAATAACACAGCTATATACAACCCGGGTCAGATCCAACTCAGACTACTGTGCTCAGTTCCTTTCTCCATGTCTCCTACTCTATCTGCTACTCACTGTAACCACAACCTCTCCATCTCTCTATCTCCCCTTCTCTCTCTATCTACCGCTCTCCACAGTCCCTATCCCACTCACCCTCTCTTTCTAAACCCCAAACATGTGCTTACACGCCCTCTCTCTACCACCTATATATTTATCTCTCCATCTCTCTAAACCACCCTTATTGTCAACCAGCACGCAAGCATTCTCTATACAGCAACTTTCCCTCTGTCTATCCCTACTCTTTCCCATCTACTTATCTCACAATAAATCTTATTGAATTTGAAAGTAGACGAGGGTAATGCAGTTGATATTGTCTATACGGAGTTCAGTAAGGCCCTCGACAAGGTTCCAAGCGGAAGGTTAGTTAGGACGGTTCAATAGTTAGGTATTAATATTGAAATAGTAAAATGGATTCAACAGTGGCTGGATGGGAGATGCCAAAGAGTAGTGGCGGATAACTGCTTGTCAGGTTGGAGGCCGGTGACGAGTGGTGTGCCTCAGGGATCTGTACTGAGTCCAATGTTCTTCATCATATACATTAATGGTTTAGATGATGGGGTTTTAAATTGTATTAGTAAATATGCAGATGATCCTAAAATAGGTGGCATTTGTTGAACATGAAGTAGGATTTGCTTTCAGAGAGATTTAGGTCAGTTAGAAGAGTAGGCTGAACGATGGCAGATGGAGTTTAATGCTGATAAATGTGAGGTGCTACATGTTGGTAGGACTAATCAAAATAGGACACCCATGTTTAATGGTATGGCATAGAGGAACGTAGTAGAACAGAGTGATCTGGGAATAATGGTGCATAGTTCCCATGAAGGTGGAATCTCATGTGGACAGGGTGGCGACGAAAGCTTTTGGTATGCTGGCCTTTATAAATCAGAGCATTGAATATCGTAGTTGAGATGCTATGTTAAAATTTTACTAGGTATTACTGAGGCCAAATTTGGAGCATTCTGTTCTTATCACCGCATTATATGAAAGTTGTCAACAAAACAGTGTACTGAGGAGATTTTCTGAAATGTTACCTGGGTTTCAGCACCTACGTTAAAGTGAAAGATTGAACAAGTTATGTCTTTATTCTTTGGAGCGTAGAACTTTGAGGGGGCTCATGATAGAGTTATTTAAAATTATGAGGGGTATAGATACAGTTGACGTGGATTATTTTTTGTCCATTGAGAGTAGGGGAATTTCAAACAAGAGGACATGAGTTGAGAGTTAGCTGGCTAATATGAGGGAGAACTTTTTTACTCAGAAAGTGGTAGCTGTGTTGAACGAGATTCCAGTAGGAGTGGTAGGTGTAGGTTCGATTTTGTCATTTACAAAAAAAAAAAAGAAATGGATAGGTATATAGATATTAAAGGAATGGAGGGTTATGAGATCAGTGCAGGTCGGTGGGACGAAGTGAGAGTAAGCGTTCGTTTGGGAACAGAAAGGCCGAGATGGTCAATTTCCGTGCTGCAATTATTATAAGATTATATGGTTACTTTCTCTTTCTATACACCTATTCTCCTCTCCCGATTCTTTTCACTGTTTCTACTCTCTGCCTTACTCTATAACCCCACTCTCTCTTCACCCCATTCACCTCTCTGCCCACATACCCTCTGTACCCTGTTATTCTTCTCCGTCTCTTTATATCTCTCTCACACGCTCTCTCTCTATTCCCATTACCTCTCTTCCACTCTTTTCCATTGGTTCTCTGCCAGTTCTCTAGCTCCACTCTCCCCTTCTCTCTGTCACAACTCTTCCTCTCAACCCCCCTTCTCTGTCCATCTCGCTCTATACCCCTGCACTCTTTCCCTTTCTCTCAACAGTTGCTCTTTGCCTTTCTTTCTACTACACACTTTCTCTCACTGTACCGTCCCTCTCTCACTCTCTCCTTCTATTTTGCTGTACCACCGCTATCCCTTTTCCCAAGCACTATTTCTTCCTCTTTCTGCCTTCCTATCTACCTTCTCTCCCTTTCTCTATCCCCACGCTCTCTCTCGGTAACCACACTCTGCTTTTTTTCGGCTACACTCTTTCTCTGTAACGTCTCTCTCTCTACCCCTCTCGAAATAACGCACTCCCTCACACTCTAGACCCACGCTCTTTCACCTCCTCTCTCTCACTCAAAACCACAGACTCTCTCTTCCTCTCTACAACCAATCTCTCTAGCCCCACAATCTCGCTCATGCTACCCAATCTACCGACCCACACACTACCTCTCTCACCGATCTCTCTCTTTGTATTAACGTCTCTCTCTCTCTCTCTCAGACTCTCACTCTACTCCCACTCTGTCTATCCGCTGTTTCTCTACCCACTCTTTCCATTGTTACCACCCCTCATTTTGCTCTAACCCCACTCTTTCTCGAACTCCGCCCACTCTTTCTATCTACCCTTCTTATTCCACTCTCTGTCGATTTATAGCCACAATCTCTCTCTCTCTCTCTCTCTCTCTCTCTCTCTCTCTCTCTCTCTCTCTCTCTCTCTCTCTCTCTCTCTCTCTCTCTCTCTCTCTCTCTCTCTCTCTCTCTCGCTGTGCCTGGGCAGATTTGCGACGGGTGAAAGTTCCGTATGAGCGGGAGCGAGTGGGAAGTTGGTGAAGAGAGTGGGGGATAAAAAGAGAGGGCTCAGTGAAGAGGACAGTGAGATAGAAAAGCATAGGGAGCGAAGGGATAAAGAGAGAAAGGGAGCTGGAAGAGTGTTACCAAGCGGGATAGAGGCATTAATGGTGACCAAATAGAGAGAACGTTAGGGTTGCAGAGAAGACAAAGGGGTATTCAGAGGGTGCTGCAGGATGTTTGAGAGAGATCCTGAACTCCGTCTTTTGTGCTGACGTTCCTGCTGTTGCTTTGCTGTCTTGACAAAGACCCGCTCAGTGTAGCCGCAGGTTTACAAGACTTCTCTGAAACACGGACAAACTCCCAGCTCTTGTTGCCCTAAGTGACGAGAGTTCTCAGATACCGATCAGCGTGGGTTAGTTTCCTGTAAACTTCAACGGAACAAACTCCGTTTTCTTTGATAAGTACTGCACTGCCTAAAAATATAAGCTCCTGTTTTCGACTTCTTCAGGTATAAATTTGGTGTAGATTTGAGAGAGAGAGACAAGAGAGAGAGAAAAACTGTGAGGAGTTGTTCATTTCACTCGGAGAGAGGGGCTCGCTTACTTCAGTGGGTGTTGGTTGCTTGTACCTGGGCTCGTGGTTTCCCCCGCACAGAGGAGCTGAATCCCCGGCGATGAGCAGAGCAGTGGTAGGATCAGAAGATCAGACCAGCAACCAACCACTGGTGGGGGTGGAGAGGACTTTAGAGGCTCTGCATGTGTGTCACATATCTAGCTGTGGTTCACCCCTTCTTCACTCCTGTCATCCCTCACAAATCCCCTTCATCCACTCCTATCTCCCCTCTTCTCTTCTTATCACACTTCATCGGCCACATCTCTATGAATCGTCCCTTCACTGCTTCCCTCCTCCCTCTCTGCAGCGCTCTCTCTTCCCTTTCATGCGCTTTGCCCGCTACATTTCCTTTTCACTCTCTCTACTTCACTCCCTTTCTTCCCCGTCAGCTTGCCCTCTGCTTTCTCCCTCTCTCCCCAACTTCTCTCAAATTGCCCCGCTCTTTCGACATTCACTACCAATTCACTCTCACCTATAGCACCTTCTTTCACTCCCCTCCCCCCTCTGTCCCCTTCACCCAATTCTCTCTCTCCGACCTCCCCTAACGTTCCCTCATTCTCCTTCCCCCACTTTCACGCCACACCCACTGCTCCTGCCCCCAACACTCTCATCTGTTGAGATAATCGCTGTCACACCTTTACTCTCTCTCTCCTCCCCCGCACTTCCTTCCCCTGCTCTCGGCCTCTCTCATTATCGGCCCTGGATCTGGTGTTTGTTGCTGTCGGTCAAACGCCCCTATGAACACGGGCTTCGTTTCTCAACGGTCACTTCAACTTTCTGAGTTCAGAGACGCAGAGAATCCTCGGCAGGATGGACGACAGCGAGACTTATGTGAACGTGAAATTCACGAAAACGGACTTACAGTCTCGTTCCCGAGGTGAGTGGGATAGAGAGACGAAGGAAGGGAGATTCACTCTGTGTCTGACCACGGGAGTGTGTGATGGGACAGTTGGGAGGGAGAATCACTCTGTGTCTGACTCTGGGAGAGTGTGATGGGATGGTGTGGAGGGTGATTCTCTGTGTGTTTGTATGTAGTTTTAAACCTTATCTGCACTCTTTCAAGATTATTAATATCCTTCCTATAATTCGGTGACCAAAACTGCACACAACTCTCCAAATTCGGCCTCACAAATACCTTATACAACCTTACCATAAAATTCCAACTCTTCTACTCAATACTTTGATTTATAATGGCCAATGTACCAAAAGCCAAAGCTCAGAACCTCACTCTTACCCGGAGTAAACTCCGTGTGCCATTTCTCCACCCATCTACAACCGGTCCACATCCCAGTTAATCCATCAGCCATGTCCCACACTTTCCACAACACCACCAATCTGTGAGTTCTCTGCGATTTGAGAAATTACCTATTTCCATTTTTGTCGCCATCAGTCAAGCCCCTCACATAGACCCGAAAGCCAGGTTGTATATGTAAATCATAAACAGCCTTGAGTCTCCTCGTTTTAAAAGTTTATTTTGATTTGATTGTATTGAAAAAACATCGCGGGAATGGCCCTTCTGGCCTTTCCGGCGGCGCTGCCCACTAATTCCCCGATTTAATCCTGGTCTAATGACTGTACAACCTGCAATCACAATTCAACGACAAGCCCTTATGTCTGCGGACTGTGGGAGGAAACCTGTGCATCGTGACGAAACCCACTCGGTCTCGGGTAGAACGGACCAGCTCCTTGCAGTCAGTGGCGGGACTGAACCCGGGTCTGTGATACTGTAAACCACTACGTTACCGTACCGCTCTTCCTCTTGCAAACAGACACACAAAGAAACACAATGGAACGCGAAAACCCCCACAACGTGTTAATCTCCAAAGCAATGCCATGTATTCAATGCTTATTAGCATATTAGTCCCCACAAGTCTGCCGTATATCCAAAGTGTGAAAATTGTAGAAAGCTTGTAAACAATAATACAACTATGAAAAATAATAAAACAGCCCTCTCTCACTGCCACTGTCCCTCTCTTTCCCTCTTCCACGTTTTCCCCCACTCACACTATCCCCTCCCTCCCTCAACTGTGATATCGCTCTCACATTTGTCATTCCCTTCCGCTCAAAAGCTCGCTCCCTTTTCCCTCCGCCACACTCTCCCATTCTCTCCTTGTTCTGTTTCCCCATTCTATTCTACTTTTCAGCTTATCGCACCACTCTCCATTCCCCCCACCCCATCGATCCCTTCTACTGTCTCCCTCCTACTTGGAATCCCAGTCTTTCCCCGTCACTTCCCCCCTCCCTTACCTTTTCTCCCTCCCTCTCAGCTATCTCTCACCGTGTCGACTCCGTCTCTGTTTCACTCTTTCTTTCCCTCACTCTGCTCTCTCTCTCTCTGTTCTCACTCCCATGATTCTCAACAGACCTCTCCACCTTCTATTTCTCACCCTCTCTTACATTCACTCCTCTCCCAGACGGTCTAACATCCACCTACTCAGTGCTATAGCCTGGGAAAGGCAAACTTCTGATTGATGAGGATGAAGATCCCTCAATCGACTCTGGAACAGTCAAACTATCAGCGATTGCTCAAGCAGGTTTGAGTTCACAGTATTAGCGTCAATATGAAGAGGTCCCGTTCAATACGCACAGAAGCTCAACTTCTAACGCATCCGCATCGACCACTTTCTCTGGCAGTTCGTTCCATAGATGGCCCACATCTCAATGTTTTTTAAAAATGTTTTCACTCGTGTCACCACCTTCTACAATCAACTGATCCCTCAACGCTTTGGTCCTCAATTCTCCAAGCCCAGAAAAAAATGACTCTGTTTATTCACCTTGTCTGTGTCCCATGTGGTTCCGCATGGGCGGTTACTTAGGAAGATTCAGTCGCTAGGGATACATGGAGAGGTAGTAAGTTGGACTAGACATAGCTCAATTGAAGAAGCTAGAGAGTGGTAGTGGAAGATTGCTACTCTGAGTGGAGCCCTGTGACTAGTGGTGTGCCACAGGGATCAGTGCTGGGTCCATTGTTATTTCCCATCTATATCAATGATATGGATGATAATATGGCAAATTGAATCAGCAAATCTGCTGATGATACAAAGATTGGAGGTATAGTGGGCAGTGAGGAAGGTTTTCAAAACTTGCAGGGAAATTTGGGCCAGTAGGAGGAATGGGCTGAATAATGGCAGAAGGAGTTTAATGCGGACAAGTGTGAGGTATTGCACTTCGGAAGGTCAAATCAAGGTGGAACTTACAAGGTAAATGGTATGTCATTGGGGAGTGTAGCAGAACAGAGGGATCTGGGAATACAGATACATTATTCCCTAGAAGTGGCGATTGCAATTAGATAAGGTCGTAAAGAGAGCTTTTGGTACATTAGCCTTTAGAAAGTACTGAGTATTAGAGTTGGAATGTAATGGTGAGGTTGTATAAGACATGAATCAGACCGTATTTAGAGGATTGTGTGCAGTTTCGGCCACGTAATTACAGGAAGAATATTAATAAGGTTGAAAGAGTGCAGAGAAGTTTTACAAGGATGTTGCCGGGACTTGAGAAACTGAGTTACACAGAAAGGTTGAATAGGTTAGGACTTTATTCCCTGGAATGCATGATAGGTATAGATAGAGTGAATACAAGCAGGAATTTTCCCCTGAAGATAGGCGGAAATAAAGAGGTCATGGGTTAAGGGTGAAGAGGGAAAAGTTTAAAGGAAACATTGGGGGGGCGGTTCTTCTTCACGCAGAGAGTGGTGAGAGTGTGGAATAAGCTGTCAGATGAAGTGGTGAATGCGGGCTAACTTCTGACATTTAAGAAACACCTCGACAGGTATATGGATGAGAGGGTTTTGGAGCGATATGGCCCAGGTGCTGGTCTATAGGACTATAGAACCATAGAACATTACAGCACAGTACAGGCCATTGAGCCCTCCATGTTGCGCTGACCCACACAATCATTAAAAAATGTACTAAACCCACACTACAACATAACCCTCCATTTTTCTGTCATCCATGTGTCTGACGAAGGGATTTTAAATACCCCTAATGTTTTAGCCTCCACCAGCATCTCTGGCTAGTCATTCCAGGCCCTCACAAAGTTCTGTGTAAAAAAGTTACACCTGATGTCTCCCACATACATCCCTACCTTAATGTTGTACATGTGCCCTCTGGTGTTTGCTATTGTTGCCCTGGGAAAAAAGGTACTGACTATCCACCCTTTCTTTGCCTCTTATAATCTTGTAGACCTCTATCGTCCCCTCTCATTTTCTACGCTCCAAAGAGAAAAGTTCCAGCTCAGCTAACCTTGCTTCATGTGACTTTTTCTCCAATCCAGGCAACATCCTGATAAATCTCCTCTGCACCCTCTCCACAGCTTCCACATCCTTCCTGTAATGAAGTGACAGAGAATTGAACACAATTCTCTAAGTGCGGTCTCACCAGAGATTTGTAGAGTTGCAACATGACCTCTATACTCTTGAACACAATACATCTGTTAATGTAGGCTAGCATCCATAGGCATTCTTAACTACCCTATCAACCTGTGCAGCGACATTGAGGAATGTATGGATTTGAACTCCAAGGTCCCTTTGTTCATCCACACTGTTAAGTAACTGACCATTAATCCTATACTCAGTCTTCTGGTTTGTTCTTCCAGAATGCATCACGTCACACTTGTCCGGATTGAAATCCATCTGCCATTTTTTCTGCACAACTCTGCAGCCTGTCTATATCCTCTTGTAACCTTCGACCAACTGCAGCTCCATCGACAACTCCTCCAATCTCAGTGTCATCCGAATACTTACTCACCCATCCTTCCACCTCTACATCCAGGTCATTTATAAAAATTACAAATAGCAGGGGTCCCAGGACAGATCCTTGCGGCACTCCACTAATCACCGACCTACAGGCAGAATTCTTTCCTTCCACAACTACCCTCTGCTTTTTGTTTATCCGAATAGCCAAGGTTCCACTTTCCCCATGCCTCATTTTTTTCTGTATGAGTCTCTCATGTGGGATCTTGTCAAATGCTTTGCTAAGGTCCATGCAGAACACATCCACTGCCCTACCCTCATCACTTTCTTTTGTTACCTCTTCAAAAAACTCAGTCAGGCTCGTGAAGAACGATCTTTCCTTTACAAAGCTATGCTGACTATCCATGAGTAGACTGCACGTCTCCAAATGCTCGTAGATCCTATCCTTAGGAATCCTTTCCAGTAGTTTGCATACCACTGACATAAGACTCACCGGGCTATAGTTCCCAGGTTTCTCCCTGGTACCTTTTTTTGAACGAGGGAACTGCATTTGCCATTCTCCAGTCCTCCGGCACTTCCCCTGTGGCCAAACAGTATTCAAAGAGCATGGCTAATGCTCCTGCGGTCTCTTTTCTCAATTCCCACAACAACCTGGGGTGTATCATATCCGGCCCTGGGGATTTAGCAATCTTAATGTTTTTAGAAGATCCAGCACTTCTTCTTCACTAATCTCCACATTACCCAGCACACAGGGCCGCTCCTCTTCGACCTCATACTGATCAGGATCCTTTCCACTTGGGAATACTGAAGCAAAGTGTTCATTTAGGACCTCGCCAACCTCCTACGCCTTCAAGCACATGTTGCCCTCTTTATCCTTTAGCGGTCCCACCTTCGTTCTCGTCAACCTCCTATTGTTCATGTACGCATAGAACGCCTTGGGGTTCTCCTTAATCCTACATGCCAAGGCCGTCTCATGCCCCCTTCGAGCTGTCGTAAATCCTTTTTTTAGGCTCCTTGCGAGCGACCCTATATTTCTCATAAGCCTCCCCTATTTCCTGCTTCTTATATCTAACATATACTCCCTTTTTCCTCATGACGATTTGCCTCACGTTACGTCAGCCACGGTACCCTTTTCCTACCATCTTATCCTTGCCTCAGTGGGACAAACGTATCCTGATCTCAGCTCAAGTGGTCCCTAAACTTTTCCCACATCACTTCTGTGCTTTCCCCTTTGAACATCCGGTTCCAATGTACTCTCGCTAGTTCCTGCCTCATCCCTTCAAAGTTAGCCCTTCCCCCGTTAAGCACTTTACCATTTCGTCTGGTTTTATCCCTCTCCATACCTATGCTGAAGCTAAGGGAGTTGTGGTCACTCTCACCAAAATGCTCCCACCAAGTGGTCTGTCACCGGAAAGGGTTCATTACCCAGAACTAGATCCAGTATAGCCTCTACTCTCGTCGACCGGTCCACATACTGTGTCAGGATTCCTCTTGAACACACCTGACCAATTCAGCTCCATCTATCCCCCTTGCACTCAGGAGGTGCCAGTCAATATGAGGGAAGTTGAAATCACCCATAACTACCACCCCGTATGTTCTGTTCCAATCTAAAATCTGCCTGCTTATCTGCTCATCGGGGTCCCGAGAGCTATTTGGGGGCCTATAGACTACTCCCAGGAGAGTGATTGATCCCTTGCTTTTTCTGACTTCCACCCAGACTGAGTCCGTGGACACTCATTGTATCATTCTATTCTAAGTTCATTCTAAA
This sequence comes from Hypanus sabinus, assembly GCF_030144855.1. NCBI lineage: Eukaryota > Metazoa > Chordata > Chondrichthyes > Myliobatiformes > Dasyatidae > Hypanus > Hypanus sabinus. The sequence goes on from NW_026779616.1 coordinate 751,226, forward strand.
CCTCATTCTATTCCTTTTCTCACTGTCGTGTGGCACAGGCAGTAATCCCGAGATTACTACCTTTAAGGTCCTGCATTTTAACTTCCTTCCTAACTTCCTGTAGTCTTCATTCAGGATCTCTTCCCTTTTCCTACCTATGTCATTGGTACCAATATGTACCACGACCTCTGAATGTTTTACTTCCCACCGCAGGATAGCTTGGACGCGATTAGAAAAATCCCGGAACCTGGCACCTGGGAGGCAAACTGCTATCCGAGTTTCTTTCCTGCGTTCACAGAATCGCCTGTCAGATCGCCAGACTATGGAATCCCCTATCATTACTGCCTTCTTCTTCCTTTCCCTACCCTTCTGAGACACAGAACCAGACTATGTGCCAGAGGCACGGACACTGTAGCTTCCCCCAGGTAGGCTGTACCCCGAACAGTACTCAAACAGGAGTACTTATTGTCAAGGGGTACAGCCAGTACACTCCAGTGCCTGACTCTTCCCCATCCCTCTTCTGACCGACACATTTCTCTGTACCCTGTGGTCCCGGAGTGACCACCTGTGTGTAACTCCTCTCTATCACCTCCTCACCCTCGCTGACCCTGAGGAGTTGCATTTCGATGCACCGGGTGCAGATGTGGTCGTCCGGGACACAGTTAGACGCCAGGACCTCCCACATCTCACACGGACCACAGAAAACTGACCTCACCACTTCCTACGTCCTTTTGCAACCCACAACTGCATCACCTCGTCCCGTTACCGCCGAAGCCCGTCGAGCCCAAGCCCTTTCACTGAGCTGCCTCTCACTCCGCTGGCCGCTCCAAACGCTGCCCGCTGGATATGGCTGCCTTCTTTTTAAACTGTTCGCCCTCAACTGGCCAACGTCACGCGCCTGCGCAGTCTTGCCTACCTTTTCTCCCGAGATCTCAAAATGCCCTCCCGCTGGAAATCCTTGGGTGCTCTCCTGGTACCTTCTTGTTCCGAATCTAGGCAGATAAATTGTTCGGCAGAGCCAGGAAGGACCAAAAAGCCTTTTTCTGTGCTGTAATGTTCTGTGTTTCTATAACCCGTTATCGCCGAGGCCCGAATGAAGCAAAGCCCTACCGCTCTGTCTCAGATCACTCCTTTGGTAACCGCTCCTTTGATGACCGCTCCGCTAGTCAGTGTCTCCTTTTTATACCTGAACCTTCCCTGCTGTCCAGCTGACGACTGATGCTCCGGATATAGCCGCTGACATACCATGTAGAATGGACTAGCGCTCTCGAAGCCCCCTTTGTAAATAAACGCCGCACACCTACGTGAAATCGCACTTTGTGAAGCACTGCTGACGCCGCCTATGGGCAATGTACTTTCTCTACCGGTCTATCCACCTTTTCCATCTCTCTCTCTCTCTCTCTCTCATTCTTTTCCAGACGGTCTGAACTCCACATACTCAGTGCTGAAACTTCCGAAAGACGAACATCACTTGGAAGAGTATGAAGATCCTCCCATTGCATCGGGACCCGCCGAAATCTCAGTGGTTGCAGCGGCAGGTCAGAGTTCACAATAATGACATTACTTTGCAGTGGTCACGTGTTTTACGCACAAGCGTTCGAATTCTAATGAATCTGCTTTGACAACTTCCTCTGGCAGCTCAAATTACAGACGGGTAAAAGAAAGTTGTCAGTCTTGTCCTCAGTTGCATCATCTACTGCTATTAACATTCCAGTTTCCTTAGTAAATACAGATGAAAAAACATTTAATATCTCTCCCATTTCTTTTGGTTCCATACATAGCCGACCACTTGATCATCAAAAGGACCAATCTTATCCATTATTACCCTTTTGGTCTTAACATATCTGTAGAAGTTCTTAGGATTATCTTCACCCTGACTGTCAAAGTAATCTCTTCTATTATTTTAGCCCTCCTGATTTCCTTCTTAAGTATCTTCTTATTCTTTTTATACTCCTCAAGCATCTTATTTCCTCCCTGTTGCCTATACATCTCTCTGTTGTACTTTATCATACCCCTCTGCGCTCCAAGGCATAAAATCCAAAACAGCCTGACATATTTCCATATCTCAGTCCCTGAACTATCCTCGTACATCTCCTCTGCACACTCTCTAGCTCAGGGGCATCTAATCTAGAGGAAGACGACGTCATGGGAACACTACTCAAAGTGCGGCTTCACTGACGTCTTGTACAATTCCAATATGACCTCCCTACTACTGGACTCTTTGCCCTGACGGATGAAGGGCGGCACGACAGGTGCTAACGTCACCGCCCTGTCAACTGTGACTGCTCTTTCAGAGAACCGTGTCCCTGTACCCCTGGGTCCCTCTGCTCTGCAAAACTACCCAGGGTCCCTGTCTACCTGTGATTCCACTTTCAGGGAACAGTTTAACTCTAGCCGTGGGACCCTACGTTCTATAATCTCTCCCAATATTCCTCTCTCCCGTATTCCAGGGTGATCCCTGGATCACCAAGATCCCAAGATCTGTGATCTTGATACGGGGCTTGAATAGCGTCAATTATAGCTATCAATCTGGACGTATTGGTCAGTCAAATTCCCATGGAACACACAACGTTACGCAGAGTAGTCTACCAAGTGAAAATATAAAATGTTTTATTTTCTTCCCTGCTCACCATGTCTACCACCCTGTTCTCACAAAACGCCCTGGTTCCTTACTAAAGATATAAACACTGCTCTGCCCATGACTGCAAGAAACTAGAGAGCGTTGTGGAAAGAGCTGAACCCAGCTCCGAAACCAGCTTCCCCTCCATGCACTCTTTCTACACATATTTCTGTTTCGATAAAGCACCCAGCGTCATCAAAGTTCCCCGGATATTCTGTCTTCTCCACCCTCCCATCGGAGGGAATATGGGAAAGCATGTATCAAGAGGCTCAAGTACAGCTTCTACACTGCAGTAATCAGACTATTGAACGGATCTCTAATACGATAAGGAGTGCGCTTGACATCAGATCTTCCTCTCCGTTGCTCTTGAATCTTATCATCTGCCTGCACTACAATGTCTCTATGCATATCTGGATTACATCTATTTATCTGGATAGACAGGGCCTATAGCAAGAACCAGCTCGAGTTTATGTGTGGAGGTCAAAATACGATTTTGATAAGATAAAATCTTATGGAATTTTTGAAGAGGGTAAAGCAGTTGACGAGGGAAAGTTGACGAGGGTAATACAGTGGATCTTGTCTATATGAAATTCAGTAAGGCCTTGGCAGGTTTCAAAATGGAAGGTTAGTTAGGAAGGTTCAGCTGTTAGGTAGTAATATTGAAGTAGGAAAATGCATTCAACATTGGCTGGATGGGAGATGCCAGAGAGTAGTGGTGGACAACTGATTGCGAGTTTGGCGGCCGATGACTAATGGTGTTGCTCAGGGATCTGTACTGGATCCAATGTAGTTTGTCACATGCAATAATGATGTTGATGATGGGGTGGTAAATTGGATTAGTAAGTATTTAGATGATTCTAAGACAGGTGGCTTTGTGTATAATGAAGTAGGTTTTCGAAGCTTGCAGAGAGATTGAGACCAGTCAGGAGAGTGGGCTGAGCGATGGCAGATGGGGTTTAATGCTGATAAGTGTGAGGTGCTATCTTTTGGTAGGACTAATCAAAAATGACATACATGGTAAAGAGTAGGGCATTGATGAATGCAGTAGAACAGAGTGATCTGGGAATAATGGTGCATAGTTCCCTGAAGGTGGAATCTCATGAGGATAGGTTGATGAAGAAAACTTTTGGTATGCTGGCCTTTATAAATCAGAGCAATGTGAAAGGGAGTTGGGATGCAATGTTAAAATTGTACAAGGCATTGGTGTGGCCAAATTTGGAGAATTGTGTATATTTCTGGTCACCGAATTTTAGATAGATGTCAACAAAATAGAGAGATTACTGAGGAGATTTACTGGAAGGTTCACTGGGTTTCAGCGCCTAAGTTACAGGGAAAGGTTGAACAAGTTAGGTCTTTATTATTCGTAGCGTAGAAGGTTGAGGCGGGTCTTGACAGAGGTATTTAAAATTATTAAGGGGATAGATAGCGTTGACGTGGATAGGCCTTTTCCATTGAGAGTAGGGGAGATTCAAACAAGAGGGAATAAATTGAGAGATAAGTGCCGGTCTGTGGGAATAGGTGAGTGTAATCGTTCGGCATGGACTAGAAGGGCCGTGGTAGCCTGTTTCCGTGTTGTAACTGTTACATGGTTATCTATGTAAACGATCTGAATGAAAATATAGGTGGGTGGTTTGGTATGTTTGTAGATGATAGGTTGATGGTGTTGTGAATCGCTTCGAGGACCTGCATTCAATTCCGTAGGCGATGGATCATTTTCTGATATGGGATGGAGGAATAGCAGCTGGTGTTTAACCCGGACAAACGTAAAATTTTGCACGTTGTTAGTCGAAATGCTTACAGATAGCTCTCTACTAAAGCCAAAACACTAAATGTGCTTTTTAGCAGAGGGATCTTGTAATCCAATGCCACTGTTCATGCCATGGTTTCTGATAGGATGGCTCAGAATGCCATTCCTGCCATTATTAGTTGGGACACTAAATTTAAATACGAAAAGGAGTGCGCTTGACATCAGATCTTCCTATCCGTTGCTCTTGAATCTTATCGTCTGCCTGCACTGCAATGTCTCTATGCATATCTGGATTACATGTAATTATCTGGATAGACAGGGCTGATTTAGAAAGAATCAACACGAGTTTATGTGTGGAGGTTAAAATAAGATTTTGCACAACTTTATGGATTTTTTTGAAGAGGGGAAAGCAGTTGACGAGGGTTATGCAGTGGATGTTGTCTATATGAAATTCAGTAAGGTCGGCAGGTTTCAACATGGAAGGATAGTTCGGAAGGTTCAGCTGTTAGGTAAAAATATCGAAGTAGGAAAATGCATTCATCAGTGGCTGGATGGGCGATGCCAGAGAGTAGTGGTGGACAAATGTTTGCCAGTTTGGAGGCCGATGACTAATGGTGTGCCTTAGGGATCTGTACTGGATCCAAAGTAGTTTGTCATATACATTAATGATCTTGCTGATGGGGTGGTAAATTGGATTAGTAAAGATTTAGATGATTTTGAAACAATGGCGTGGTGGATAATGAAATAGGTTTTCAAAGCTTGCAGAGAGATTTAGGCCAGTTAGAAGAGTGGGCTGAGCGATGGCAGATGGGGTTTAATGCTGATAAGTGTGAGGTGCTATCTTTTGGTAGGACTAATCAAAAATGACATACATGGTAAAGAGTAGGGCATTGATGTATGCAGTAGAACAGAGTGATCTAGGAATAATGGTGCATAGTTCCCTGAAGGTGGAATCTCATGTGGAATGAGTGGTAATGAAAGCTTTTGGTATGCTAGCCTTTATAAATCAGAGTAATGTGTATCGGAGTTGGGATGCAATGTTAAAATTGTACAAGGCATTGCTGAGGCCAAATTTGGAGAATTGTGTACAGTTCCAGATACCGAATTTTAGGAAAGATGTCAACAAAATAGAGAGAGTGCAGAGGAGATTTACTGGAATATTAACAGGATTTCAGCACCTAAGTTACAGAGAAAGGTTGAGCAAGTTAGGTATTTTTTATTCTTAGCGTAGAAGGTTGAGGCGGGTCTTGATAGAGGTATTTACAATTATGAAGGGGATAGATAGCGTTGACGTGGATAGGCATTTTCCTTTGAGAGTAGGGGAGATTCAAATAAGAGGACATAAATTAAGAGGTAAGGGGCAAAAGTGAGTTGGTATCACGAGAGGGGACTTGTTTACACAAAGAGTGGTAGCTGTATGGAACTAACATCCTGTAGAAGTGGTGGAAGCAGATTCATTATTGTTGCCTAAAAAACTGGACATGAAAGGAATGGAGCGATATGGGCAGAGTGCCGGTCTGTGGGAATAGGTGAGTGTAATCGTTCGGCAAGGACTAGAAGGGCCGTGGTGGCCTGTTTCCGTGTTGTAACTGTTACATGGTTATACATATAAACGACCTGAATGACAATATAGGTGGGTGGTTTGGTATGTTTGCTGATGATAGGTTGATGCGTGTTGTGGATCGCTTAGAGGACCTGCAAAGAATTGCATCAGTTTCTGATATGGGATGGATGAATATCAGATGGTGTTTAACCCGGACAAACGTAAAATGTTGCACGCTGTTAGTCGAAATGCTCAGAGGTAGCACTCTACTAAAGCCAAAACACTAAATGTGTTTTTAGCAGAGATGTTCTTATACTCCAATGTCACTGTTCATGCCATGGTTTATGATAGGATGGCTCAGAATGCCATTCCTGCCATTATTAGTTGGGGTACTGAGTTATAAAACAACTTTACAAAAATTTCTAGTCAGCATGAATCAGGCGTATTGAATAGAGTTCTGATCAGCCCGTTATCGGAAGGATGACAAGGCCTTTGCTGTCATCCGGAGAGGATAAACGGGCTGCTGCCTGGTTTCGATGGCTTGGGCACGGGGTTGTTTCCCCTGGTGCGGAGAAAAATGAGGTTGATCAGATCATAAGAGTTACAGGCGGTGTCATTCACAAATGTGAAATGTCTGACACCAGAGGGAATGCATCCTGGACAGCACTGCCGGCCGAGGGGCCTGTTCCTCTGCTGTACTGGCTGGTCTACGATGCAGGATGTTCGAAACACACAAATCCTTGTTAAATCTCCAGGTTCTCACAGGTCTTGGCCACAGACATTAGAGGTCCCGTGGGTAACACCACCAGTCACGGACGTCCGCCGGCCTCTGGAATCTGTGGACAGGCCAGTACGGAAACTCAGTTCCCAATTCACTGTGAATCCCAGTCATCACAATCTTGTGAATGGATCTCCCATGAGAGAGACTTTGTCAAAGGCCCATCTGCAGTCAAATCTTTATCTCTCCATTGAACCGCGTAATCAACCCAAGATTCCTTTCCCCGTCGAGAATTAAGGGTTCTGTCGTGAACAGTCTCCTGCCCCTTCACATTTAACGCGCCAAAGGAAAATACCTCACATTTAGCTGAGCTAAACTCCGTTTGCCATTTTCCACCCAGATCAACAACTGATCGATTCCCCACCGAATCTATTGGTGATATTCTGTTCTGTCCACAACATCACCAATCTTTGTGTCGTCTGAGATTTTACAACAATCCATCCCTATTTTCATCCAGGTCAATCACACCCATCACAAAGACCAGATGATCCAGTTGTAGTTGTATACCATTTCCCACCATCTTTTCCCTTTTTTACTCAAAATATATTTTGTTTTACTTTTTATTGAAAAACATTTCGGAGCAGGCACTTCCGGCCATGCAGACCTCGCTGCTCAGCAATTCTCCGATGTATTCCGTTTTCTAATGACTGTTCAATTTACAATAACCAATTAACCAACCTACCGGTATGTCTTTGTAATGTGGGAGGAAACCAGAGCACTCGGAGGAAATCCACTCGCTCCTGGGGAGAAATTGGAAACTCCTTACAGGCAGCGGCGGGAATTGAACCCGTGTCCCTGGTACTGGAAAGCGCTGCGCTCACCATCACGTGCCCGTACCGCCCTTCTTCTTGTCAGCAGCCACAAAACAAAGAAACTAATGGAGTTCTCGAAAATCCCCACAGCATGTTCATCCCCACAAGTCCGTCAACGATCTCATGCGTGAAAAAGGAACAAAGCGGGCATTGTGTCTTCCCCCTCCCACTTTTTCTCCCCTCCTCATCTCTTTCCCACTCTTTCCCTGTCTCTGTCACATCCCACTCCTCATTCACACAGAACATCGCTTCCTTTTCTCACGCGGCTATTTCCCCTCCCCTTTCTCTTCTCGTTTTCTTTCCCCCATTCTCTCACATTATCGCTCCCCTCCCATCATCCCCTTTCCTCTCCCTCTGTTTATCTGAATGGTCTCTCCACAGGTCCGCATAAACAGGAGCCGAACGAGAACATCGGAAAGAGACCGGACCGTAAGATCTGTGTACTCTGCCTAGTTACGTTCGTCCTCTTCGCAACAATGATCGGGCTGTCGATCTATGGTGAGTCGAACGGACTCCGGTTGGAGTCAAAACGTAAAATAACAGAGTGGAATAAAACGTGATTGTAAAACCTCACAGTGCCCGGACTCGACTCAAAACGTGTACCTCACCACGTACATCACCATAACACTGACACATACCGTTCCGTGACGCTGTCAAGTACCTCACCGTGACACTATCACGCCCTTCACCGTGGAACTGACACTACCCTTCCTGGGCAGGGACATAACTCCCACCATGACACAGTTACGTCCACACCGTGATACCGAAAAAAAGCAACTCTGTATCCAGACGGCCAATTCTATGTGCATTCCATGTATCATAATCTTCTTGATAAGCCTTCCGTGAGAGATCTGTCAAACACCAACGGCTCTAAATTAATCGATCACATTCGGGAGAGGTGACAAAATCTCTGGAATCAGAGAGACACTTGTCGTCCCGGGGAAGTAAAGGGATTGGACTCTCAGTGATGAGGCTCAATGTAACTGAGATTGAGAGAGGGAGGGGTGATCGTGGTGGAAGGAGAGACCGCGGCTGGAGGGTGGAAGGGAGTCCCAGTGAAAGAGATCATAGGAAATAGATCGAACCGTAGGATCGGCCTACTCAGCCTCTTTACGTCCGCCGTTATCGTGATTATTTCCGGGCTCTCGACCAATGGTGAGCCGAACAGGGTCCGAATGTAAATAAATTGTTATTGTAAAACAGCACAGGGGCACCGAAACGCCCTTCACCGTGACCCTGAGGCACCACTCACTGTGACACCAATACACTCCTCAACCCGACCGGCCCAGCTCCACACCGTGACAAAGACTCACTCGTCACTGTAACATCCCTTACCGAGACAATATCACCCCTCATCATCGATGCACAACCTAGATTGTACACCCCGTGACATTATCCACACCTCAGCGTGACGCTGCCACACCCAACGTAGCCATGACATGCCTCTCACCGTGACACAGATACACCTCTCTCCGTGAGACCAGCGCATCACAGACCATGACACAGATACTCTACACACCGGGACACCCACAAGCCCCTGACTCTGAGATTTCCCTCGCAGTGACATCGAGAAACACTTCATTATGAACCGCCTCAACTCTCGACAGTGCACCTAAACTCCTATCACAGTGACACCGACACCTTCCTCAGAGCAACTCGAACATGTCCCGCACGATACTGACGCAGACCCCCGTTGTAACAGCAACAGAATCTTCACCGGGGCATTGATATACCCCTAAGCGTGACACAGATATCCCTCTCAATGTGGCGCTGACGCCTCTCACTGTGCCACCAGCACATCCTTCACTGTGACACCCTTCACCGTGACACTGACACCACACTCTCTGTGATCCGTTCGGTACCGTGACGCTGACTCACATGTTACTGTAAACGCTAAACATCCTTCACCATCTCTTTCAGTATTACAGATTCATCAGTCTAATATCACATCCGACAGGCATTACCATGAGTTAAACTCAACCCTTCAGTCCACATGCGACCAAAATTACCTGCTCCTTCGGGAAGAGTATCGCGAGATGAACAGGACCCAGAGCCAATGTCGACTTCAAGTCCTTGAGTTACACACAACCATTGAATCCTCAATATCCGATAATTCCCTCCTGAATCTGTCCCAGAGAAGCTGTCTCAACAATCTTTCTGCGCTCAAATCTAATCTGTCCGATCTTAAACGAATGCACAACGATCTCCGTCACCAGTTCACTGAGATGGAAACGAAGTACAGATCCGTCAACGAAACCAAGGCTCAAATCTGTGAATTGTTGACCAGCAGAAGAGGTGAGGCATCATCCCCCTTTATTCACCCGCTCCACATCGCAGGGCATGCATGGAGAGAAGAAGCGTCACTCTGTGCTTGATATCAGGACTGTGTGAAGAGGTGGTATGGAGGGTGATTCACTCTGTGTTTGACCTCGGTGAGTGTGTGATAGGGCTGAGTGGAGAAGGTTTCACTCTATCACTGAACCCAGGAGAGTGTGAATGGACGTTGCGGAGGTGGAGGTCTGACCTCGGGATTGTCAGACGTAACATTACAGCTTCACTCTATGTCTGACTCCGGGAATGTCTGAAGCGTCTGTATGTATCCAGCTTCTCTCTGTGTCTGACAGTGCAATTGTGTGATGACACACTGCCCAGAGAGATTCGCCCCATGTCTAATCCCTGAAGTGTGTTATTCACCGTGGAGAGAGAGTTTCACTCTGAATCCGGGAGTGTGTGACCTGACGGTGCAGCTGGGGCTTCACTCTGTGTCTGAATCAGGGAGGGTGTGATGAGACGGTGTGGAAGGAGTTAGCATTAAAAAACAATGACTTAAAGGAAGAAAGCAGAGTGTAGTTGTGGAAGGAAAGTATTTTGCCTGGAGGTCGGTGACTCGTGGTGTGCCGCAGGGATCTGTCCTTGGACCACTGCTATTTGTGATTTTTATTACTGATCAGAATGTGGAGGAAGAAAGATGGGTGAGTAAGTTTGTGGATGACACGTAGATTGGAGGAGCTGTGAATAGGGCTGTATGTTGTCGAAGGTTACAAGAGGATATAGACAGGCTGACGAGCTGGGCATATAAATGGCAGATGGAGTTCAATCCGGACAAGTGTGAGGTGATGTATTTTGGAAGGACAAACCAGAAGACTGAGTACAGGATTAATGGTCAGTTTCATAAGAGTGTGGATGAAGAAATGGACCTTGGGGTTCAAATCCGTAGATCCCTCAATGTCGTTGCGCAGGTTGATAGGGTAATTAAGAAGGCCCATGGGATCCTAGGCTTGATTAACAGGGGGATTGTTTTCAAGAGCAGAGAGGTCATGTTACAGCTCTACAAATCTCAGGTGAAACCGCACTTAGAGTATTGTGTTCAATTCTTGTCACCTCATTATAGGAAGGCTGTGGAGGATATGGACAGGGTGCAAAGGAGATTTACAAGGATGGTGCCTGATTGGCTAACAAGTCATATGAAGCAAGGTTAACAGAGCTGGGACATTTCTCTTTGGAGAGCAGAAGAATGAGAGGGGAATGGATAGAGTTGTACAAGATTATAAGAGACATAGATAGGGTGGTTAGTCAGTACCTGTTTCCCATTGCACCAATAGAAACAGACACCAGAGAACATAGGTACAAAGTTAAGGGAGGGAAGTTTCGGGGAGAAATGAGAGGTAAGTGTTTTTTACACAGAGGGTTGTGAGTGCCTGCAATGACTTGCCAGGGAAGTTGGTGGAGGCTAAAAGGGGTTCGGGTATTTAAGAGCCTATTGGACAGGCACATGGATGAAAGAAAAATGGAGGGTTATGGGGTAGTGTTTGTTTAGTACATTTTAAGGATTATATGGGTCAGCACAACATGGAGGTCTGAAGGGCCTGTACTGTGGTGTAGTGTTCCATGGTTTTATGGTACTAAGGAGTAACACAGAGAAACAGATCCCGGAGGAGTGCGACAGGACGGCGTGCAGGAAATTTCACACCACGTCTGAACGCTGGAATGAGTGATGAGGCCATGGCGAAAGAAATTCACTTTATGTCTGATCCAGGCAGTGCGTGACGAAACGTTGTAGAGGGAGAAAACTATATGTCTCTCTCCGGGAGTGTGTCATCGGACAGTGTGCAGGGAACTTAAAGCTTGTCTCACCCCATGTGTGTTTGATGGGACTCTGTGTTCGACCCAGTTGCGTGTGATGAGAAGCTACTGAGGAAAGGAGCGAGGGTAGGTGAGAACCTTTGGTGCGGTGGGGGGGGGGACGTTATGTGTTTGCCTCACACCTGGAACGGTGACGCGTGCCTGAATGGTGTCCCGCTTTGTGTCAGATATCTCTGTGATAGGACGGTTCGGAGGGAACTTCTCTCGTTTACTGACCCCTGTCATATCACAGGGTGGAAGGGAGCATCATCCTATGGCTGACCACGGGAGGTATGCGGTGGGATGAAGCAGAGAGTGTTTCATTACCTATCTGACTACGGGAGGTTGTTTTGGGGTAGTATGGAGGAAGATCTACTCTGTGTTTGTCCCCAAGACCGTGTGATGGGAGAATGTGCAGGGAGATTCACTCCATGTCTGGCCCAAGCAGTGTGCAAAATTGTGGATCAGGGTTAGGTTCGTGGTGATGGGACAGTGCGGAAGGAGCATACACTGTGTCTGACACCGGGAGGAGTGTGATGGGTCAGTGAGACAAGAGATTAATACTTCTTATGACCCCGAGAGTGTGTGACGGGTATTTGTGTGTGGAACCTAAATTTGTGCCTGACCGGTCAGAAGTGTGTGTTTGAATAGTCTGCAGGGACTTTGACTCTATAACTGATTGGACGGTGCAGAGGTAGTTTCATTGCATCTCTAATCTCTGGAATGTATGAAGATACGTGTGTGGCGGGAGATTCACTCTGTGTCTGATCCAGAGAGAGTGTGATGAGACGGTGCGGACGGTACCACACTGTTTATCACCCGCTCGTGTGTCGTGGGAAAGTGAAAAAGACCTTCACTCCATGCCTTTCTCCGGGTGTCCGTAATCGACGGTGCTGAATGAGCTGCGCTGTGTCTGATCGATGGAGTGTGCGATTGGACACTGTGACAGTAGCTTAACTCTATGTCTCACTCCGGGAATGAGTGATGGCACGGTGTGGAGGGAGCTTCACTCTGTGTCTGTCGTCCGCCAAGAGCGCGTTTTGATTTGACAGTGGACAGCGTGCAGTCTGAACCCATGTGTGTGTAAATCGACTGTGGAGAGAGAGAGAGAGGAGAGAGGGAGAGAGAGAGAGAGAGAGAGAGAGAGAGAGAGAGAGAGAGAGAGAGAGAGAGAGAGAGAGAGAGAGAGAGAGAGAGGAGAGAGTGAGAGAGAGAGAGAGAGAGAGGAGAGAGAGAGAGAGAGAGAGAGAGAGAGAGAGAGAGAGAGAGAGAGAGAGAGAGAGAGAGAGAGAGAGAGAGAGAGAGGAGAGAGAGGAGAGAGAGAGAGAGAGAGAGAGAGAGAGAGAGAGAGAGAGAGAGAGAGAGAGAGAGAGAGAGAGAGAGACGCTCTGTGTCTGTCCCCGGGAGTTTGCGCTGGACGGTGCGGAGGGAGGTTCACTTTCTGTCTGGCCGGAGGAGTGGCGTGAGGAGTGCGTGATGGGACGCTGTAAAAGCAGCGGCACCTGTCTCTAAATCCGATATGGGACGTTGTGGAGGGAGGTTAACAATTTCTGATCACAGTCGGTGCAATGGGAGTCATAGACGAAGAATCACTGTCTTTTGTTCCTGATTTGTAGGGCTGAAGTGTCCTCAGAACTGGATCGAAAACGAAAATCGGTGTTATTTCATATCCTCCTTAGAGAAATCTTATTACGGAGCCAGTGAACATTGTTCAAACTTTGATGCAAGTATCCTCGAAATAAATTCAAAAGAGGAAGAGGTAAGTGATACCCGGGGTCGAACACAGATCCAAACATTCCACATTCTCCCATCCCACATTCCCGGTCTCAGACATAGACTGAATCTCCCTCCACACCATCACATCACACACTCCCGGGGTCAGAATCAGAGTGAATCTCCCTCCACACCGTCCCATCACACACTGCCGGAGTCAGACACAGTGTGAATCCCCCTTCACACCGCCCCATCACACACTCGCGCGATCAGACAGAGTGAATCTCCCTCCACACCGTCCCATCCCACAGTCCCGGGGTCAGACACAGACTGAATCTCCCTCCACAACGTCCCATCACACATCCCGGGTCAGAGACAGAGTGAATCTCCCTGCACACTGTCCCATCACACACCACCGGGTCAGACACAGAGTGAATCTCCCTTCAAACAGACACATCACACGCTATCGGGGTCAGACACAGAGTGAATCTCCCTCCACACTGTCAAATAACACACAGCCCGGTCAGACACAAGATTGAATGAAACCCCACACCGTCCCATCGCAAACTCCAGGGGCAGACAGAGTGAATCTCCCTCCGCACTGTCCTATAACACACTCCCGGGGACAGACACAGCGCGAATCTCCCTCCGCACAGTCCCATCACTCAAATGCGGGGTGAGACACAGTTTGAGTGTTTTTGCATAACATCGCTTCAATCATTCCTTGGTTCAGCCACAGAGGGAATCTGCAGTGTCCCATCACACGCTAACAACATCAGACACAGAGTGAATTCAACACCACACCGTCCGGTCACCAAAATCCCCGCGAAGAGGCATTGTGTGAAGCTTCTTCTGCTGTCCTATCACGCACTAACAACATCAAACACAGAGTGAACTACACGCCACATCGTCCCGTCACCAAAATCCCGTGGAGGCATTGTGTGAAGCTCCCTCCACTGCCCCATCACACGCTAACGGCATCAGAGACAAGAATGAATTTCACACCGTCCCATCACCAAAATCCCCGCGGAGGCATTTTGTGAAGCTCCCTCCACATCGGCCAATGACAGCCTGCCAGTGTCAGGCAGAGAGTGAAGCTCCCTCTACCCTATTCCCTCGCACAATCCCTGAGGTACATGCAGAGAGAAAATTCTTCCACACCTTCCCGTCACACTCCATCACAACTCACACTCCCGGAGTGTGTCACCGAGTGAAGGTCCAGTACAAACACGCTGGGTGAACTCAGCAGGTCGGGCAGCATCCGTGGAAACTAGCAGTCAGCTTTCCAGGCCGGGTCCCTTCGTCAGGACTGCAGAGGGAGGGGGCAGGGACCCTGTAAAGAAGCCGGGGGTGAGGGTTGGAAGCTGCCAGGTGAATAACCTATCAGAGGAAAGATCAAGGGGTGAGGGAGTGAAAGCAGGGAGGGGATAGTCAGGAATGGTGAAAAAGGAATGTAAGGGGAAGGCACTATGGGTAGCAGAAGAAAGACTCATCAGAGAGGTGATAGGCAGTTGGAAGAGGAGGCAGAGTGAAAGTGGGATGGGGGAAGTGAGAGGGCGGGAATTGCCGGAGGTTGGAGAATTCGCGTTGCATATCAAAGGGCTGGAGATTACCCAGACGGTAAATGAGGAGTTTTTCCTCCAACCTGAATTTGGCCTCATCATGGCAGTAGAAGAGGCCATGTATGGACAAGTCCGAATGAGATTGTGAAGGGGTGTTGAAGTCGGTGACAAATGGGAGATCCTGTCTGTTGTGGCGGACGGAGCGGAAGTGCTCGACGAAGCGGTCTCCCAATCTGCGTCGGGTTTCGCCAATGTAGAGAATGCCGCACCGGGATCACCGGATGCAATAGATGACCGGAGCAGTCTCACAACTGAAGTATTGCCTCACCTGAAAGGACTGCCTGGGGCCCTGTATAGTGTTACGAGAGGAGGTGTTGTGACAGGTGTAGCACCTGCGCTTGCAGGGATACGTACCAGTTGAGGGATCTGTGAAGAGGGACGTGTGGTCCAGGCAGTCACGGAGGGAACGATCCTTGCTGAAAGCTGATAGGGGTAGAAAGGGAAAGATGTGCTTAGTGGTGGGGTCCTGCTGAAGGTGGTGGAAGTTGCTGAGGATAATATGCTGGATCCGGAGGCTGTTGGGTTGGTAGGTGAGGGCAAGGGTAACACGGTTCCTGTTGTGGTGCCGGGAGGATAGGGTGAGGGCCAAAGTGCGGGAAATGGAGGAGATGCCGCTGAGAGTATCATTGATGACGGCTGAAGGGAAACCACGGTTCGTAAAGAAAGAGGATATTTGGGATTTTCTGGAACAGAAAGCGTCCTCTTGGGAGCAGATGCGGCGGAGACGGAGGAACTGGGAATAGGGATTAGCATTTTTGCATTTGGCTGGGTGGGAATACATATAATCAAGGTAGTTATGGGAGTCAGTGTGATTATAGAAGATGTCAGTGGACAGTATGTCTCCAGAGATGGAGATCGAAAGATCGAGAAAGATGAGATAAAGTGTCCGAGAAGGGCCACGTGAATCTGAGTGCTGGGTAAAGTCGATGAAGTTGACGAGCTGAGCCGCACCAATGTAGTCGTCAATGTAGCGAAAGAAAAGTTAGGGAGCAGCACCGGTAGAGATTTGGAGCACCGACTGTTCCACATAACCCACGAAGAGCAGGCATATCTGGGGCCCATGCTGGTGTCCATAGCTGCACCCTTGTTCTGAATAAAGTGGGACGAGCCAACAGAGAAGTGATTAATTGTGGTACCAGTTCCGGCAACCGGAGGAGTGTGGTGGTGTTGGGGAACTGGTGAGGTCTATGGTAAAGCTCGCGGCCCGATATTCGTTCGTAAACTTCTGGTTTCTGACAGTGCATGAAACTCCTGTTATAGAGTTCCGTTACACAGTCCCTGGGATTTACCCTGAGTGAAACACACTCCACACCGTTCGATCACACGCTAACGGGTTTATGCAGCTTGAAACTTTCATTGCACCATAGCATTGCACATTCCCGAGGGCAGATAGGGAGTGGCCTTGCCTCAGCACCGACCCGTCACACACTTCAGGGTTCATTCACATTGAATCACACTCCACACCGCCTCCTCACACACTCCAGGGATCAGACACAGACTGAAGCCTCCTCGCTCCCAGTGTCAGACACAGAGTGAATCTCCCTCCTCACCGTCCCATCACACACTCCCGGGGTCAGACACAGATTGAATCACACTGCACACCGCCTCCTCACACACTCCAGGGATCAGGCACAGACTGAAGCTTCCTCGCTTCCTCTACATCCTCCCAATTCTCTCTCCCGGGGTCAGACACAGAGTGAATCTCCCTCCACACCGTTCCATCACACACTCCCGGCGTCAGACACAGAGTGAATCTCCCCCATACCGACCCATCACACACTCCCGGGATCAGACACAGAGTGAATCTCCCTCCACACCGTCCCATCACACACTCCCGGGGTCAGACAGAGAGTGAATCTTCCTCCGCACCGCCCATCACACACTCCTAAGGTCAGACGCAGAGTAAATCTCCATCTCTCTCTAGACCCACATTCCTCACACACCCAGATTCAGACATTAAGAGAGGGTCCTTCTTAATATTAATAAAATAAGTTTCATTTCGCAGAATGTTGTTTCAAATGCTCTCGTTCATCAAGACAGAACATACTGGATTGGAAAATGCGATGACGGGTGAGATTCTGAATTTTACTGGCCTGTGGCTTGGGACCGGGTCAGGGGGATTCGTTTGGAGACATACTGGAACTGCGGGAAGCGAGGGGCTCACAGTCGAGGTTCAGATTCTGACCCGGGGCTGTGGGGTACAGTGTGGGGCAGTAGTGTTTGTTTGGGGGACAATACGGTTCTGTGGGGATATAGTCGGTCAGGGGGTTTTGTTTGGCGTCCGACACGGGGCTGTGTTATAAGTGCGATGCAGTTGCGTTAGTTTTGTGACGGTCTCGGGTGACCTCCTGGAGCTGTTTCGACCCTGCTGAAATTATTTAACCTTCTTTGATAGGGAAGCGGTTTCCAGTCTGATGTACAAGCATGGGAATGGAAAGTCCGTCTGCGGTAACTGCGATTCGGAACTATGGAGGAACTATTGCAATCGTCAACACCATTTCATCTGCGAGAAGTCTGAACATTTGTTCAAGGATATTCCAGAAAAGATCCAGGATCTCTGTCAACAGACCCTAAGGCCAACTTGAATCACATTACAATCCGTTTTCCTTCTCCGTCTCTCTTCCCACTCTTATCGTCTTCATCCTCACATTCGCTCTATTCCCACTCTGTCCATCCCCCAACCATTCTCCTCCACAACTCACATCACCTTCCCCCAACACTCTCCTACATACCTCTTTCCCCACCAATGTCCTTCTTTCTCGCCAACTCTCCCACTCTTCTCTCCCTCTGCATTGTTCTCCACACCTCCTTCTCTGTTACATCTCTCCCTCCTCTACACCAACTTTCACCCTCAATCCCTTGCACTTTGGTTCACAGATCCCCCACCCTGGGATAAACGACTGTGTGTATTCACTCTATCTATGCCCCTCGGGGATTTATAGTCATCTATAATGTCACCCGTGCTCCCCAAAGAATAAACTCCTCACGCCAGCCCGGTCTCCATAACTCATCCACTAGAATCCCAGCAACATCCTCGTAAATCTCTCTCTGCACTCTTTCCAGCTCATCTTTCTTGCAGCAGGGCGACCAGAACCGAACACATTACTCCAGGTGTGGCCTCACCGATGTCCTGTACAACTGCAATGTGACCTCCCGACTCCTGTACTCAGTGAAGACCAGCGTGCCACATGTCCTGTCTATCCGTAACACGTGTTTGCCACCGGAATCACCATCTGATTTATTGTCTGTGACTTATACCGCCCGAGAGTTGATCATTTGCACGATCAGTATTGCGCAAAGATGTAACTTTAATGTAAGTTCCAAAAATTAATAAATACACCAGATAGGGGAATTTCGAGGTTGCTCATGGATTCAGGAAACGTTTAGTAACGTGCTGCTGGAAGGGAAGTAACTTGTTTTAAATCGTCGCCAGGCTCCTGTACCTCCTCCCCGATGGTACAAATGATGACAGGGCATTTCCCGGGTGGTGAGGGTCCTCAGTAATGGATGCGGTTCCTCTTGAAGATGTCCTCATTGTGGGGGGTGGGGGCTGCGGTTTTCCCACGATTGAGTTGGCTGAGTCTCGAACACTCTGCACCCTCTGGCGACCCTGTGCATCGCAACCTCCACACTAGGCGGCGATGCGACAAGTCAGAATACTCATCCGGAGAAACTCGTGAGTTTTCAATGACAGACCACATCATCTCAAACTCCTGACGTTGTAATCCCTTCTGTAAAGAGAGAGATATGGACGGTGGTGAAGGTACGTGCAGAGTCAGGTCTAGAATACACTCAGGCGCAGATTAGAAATAACCAAGACTAGAATAAATAAATCCAAAGATGAATTGAAACTCCTACGGTTGTGCACTGTGCTCAACACGAGTATTTAAACTACACATTCCACTGAGGAATGTGTAGGCAATGAATGGCAGTCACAGTCTCAAATGGAAAGTAACAGATCTCCATACTCCGGCGAATGGGACTGCCGAACTTGGATGCACGTTCCCTTGTAGGAACATGCTGTTCCGGAAAGCCATTACGGCTACAAACCATGAAGTCCTCCTCAAGAATGCTTCGAACAAATTCATTGTGCAAGTTAAAGTCCCCCATGATAACTGCGGTTCCATTCTCACATGCCTCAGATATTCCTCTGTTTCCTGTCTGTGACACTGTAATGATATTTTTCGCCGTTCAATTGACAACTCACAGCAGTAAGCTTTTCCCTTTACTATCCGTTATCTCGACCGAGATGGATTCAATATTCCGCTCCTTAGATCTTATATCGTCTCTCACAATCGCCCTGATCTCAGCCTTAATGAAGAGCGCTACCCGGCCACCTCGACCTTCCTGTCTGCCCTTGTATTACCTGATACAATTGGATATTTGCAATATTCTCCACGTTGAAACCACTTCTCTGCAATGCCCACTCAATCATTCCCCTTTGTGCCACAAGTTCACTGACCTTATGTGGAAAACTACGGGCATTCGGATAAAGTGCTTTTACACCCATTGTGCTTTTATTTCTCTCTTTACACTTCAATTCTCTTCGCTTCACTACAGTCCACTCTTAATTTTCTCTTTTTTATCTTTTGATTTTATTTCATCTTTCTCCACACCTTTCTCTTTTGTTTTATCCATACTCAGCCAATCTGTTGAACCGACCACCTAATTTTTAGTTTAAATCCACAGCTCGCGGGATCCAGGACCCATCACGGTTCAGTTGTAGCCTGTCCCATTGGAACAGCTCCCTCCTTCCCCAATGCTGGTGTCAATTTCTCATAAATTGAAACCCACTTGTCCCAAGCCAGTTCTTGAGCCATGCATTGAAGTCTCGAATATTCATTACCCTGTGCCAATTTGCTCGTGGCTCGGGCAGTATTCCTTTTCCGTTCTGCTTTTCAGGTTAGGCCCCAGCTGCTCAAATTCCCTCAGCAGAACCCCTACCTTCGCTCTTCCCTCTTAAATATTTGCAGTGATTTGGCCTCCACTGACGCCCGCTGCTGAGAATTCCAGAAATCCATTCCTAGTTTGCTGAAGAAATACCTCCCAATTTCCGCTCTAAATTGGAATCCTTCAATTCTGAATCTCCCCTGCAGGTATTAGTCTCCCTCAATAGAGAAAACCTCTCCCAGTCCTTCCACCGAGTACCATTAACATTCGATAGGTTTCAATGAGGTAAATTACTTAAATATTTTGTGTACGAAATGTCTAATTTGAAGGTATTGTAAAACAGTATTAGTGTGAAAGAGAATATTTATCAACTAATTGCTCAGAAAGACATCAGTCTATCTTTTATAAAATATCTAAAAAGAATACCTTTTTATTCAAAATAAAAATGGGTCAAAGAAGGCTTAAATATAATTTCGATGAATCAAACTACAACGTTTTTTTTAGGATTAATAAAAATACGGAACTGGAGCCAAATTTGTAAAGAAGATTTAATCACAGGATAAAATTTGAATTAAAAACTTTAGCTAAATGTATAGGTAGAGCAGCTCCTAATAACGAGGTTAAAGAAAACCTGTTTCACAACTTTCAATTCCAAATCTACCCAATTTGGCCGCTGGTTCTTATCAACCATGTGTAACCAAATGGACATATATCGCACATTAACAGCCCAGTAATACATTCTTAAATTAAGCAAAACAAGACCTCCATCCTTTTTTCAATTTTTGTAAGCGACATTTACAAATTATTTGTCTTTTATCCCAAATATTTATGTAATTTTCATTAGAAATCGTCTCCCGACATTTTAGATACTATTACGTGCAAGAACCCTTTGATGAAGGGTTCCATTGGAAGAATTTATAATTTACTATTACAATAGCATAAGCGTCCTTTATGTAAGGGTTACTTAAAATTGGGAAAAGGAACGTAATATTACTTTTATGACGGAGGACTGGATGCGGATTCAGAAGTTGGTTAACATTTGTTCGATTTGTGCTAGTCATTCGCTGAAACAATTTAAAATTGTACTTAGTTATACTTGTCTTTCTTGTCTATGAATTTTTAAAAGGAGCTGTGTTTCATTTTATATCAGCTCAATATTATACAATACATGATTTTGATAGTGTGCATTCTTTTCTTTTTTGTACTTTTATTGAAATAGGTATTTGAGATAATTTCTCCCCTGACTTGTATCTATCCCGTTTTTGTTTTCAAAATCAATAAAAGAAAGATTGAAAATGAAAATCTTTCCTATTGTTGATTGTCATTGTGAAGGACGTACAACAGAGACAGCTCCACTGACACACATGTTTTGGTCTGGTTCTATACTGGAACAGTTTGGAAGTCTATTTTTACCTACCATTTCTAAAGCAGTTAAAATTAATTTACAACCTAACAGTTTAACTGTGCTCTTTGGTAGAATTCCTCAAAATATCCGCGATATGTGTAAATCTTCCGTCAACCATTTTAGCCCTGGGAAAAATCCTCTGACTATCCACACGATCAATGACTCTCCTCATCTTATACACCTCTATCATGGCACGACTCATCCTCCGTCGCTCCGAGGAGAAAAGGCCGAGATCACTCAAACTATCGACAAAAGTTATGCTGCACAATCCAGGGAACATCCTTGTAAATCTCCTTTGCACCTTTTTTTATGGCTTCCACATCGTTCCTGCAGTGAGGCGACCAGAACTGAGCACAGTACTCCAGGTGGTGTCTGACCAGGGCCTTATAGAGCTGCAACATTACCTCTTGGCGCCAAAATTCAATTGCATGATTGCTGAAGGTCAATACACCATACGCCTTCTTAACCACTGAGTCATCCTGCGCAGCTGCTTTTCGCGTCTGATGGAATCGGACCCCATGATCGCTCTGATCCTCCACACTGCCAAGAGTCTCACGATTAATATATTATTCTGCCATCATAATTGACCTACCAAAGTGCCCTCTGTGGGCAAAGCAGTTCTGGATCCACAAAGCAAAGTCCCCTGGGATCCCATCCCTCCTTACTTTCTCAATAAGCCTTGCCTGGGGTGCCTTATGTAATGCCTTGCTGAAATCCATATACACCACCTCTACTGTTCCTCCTTCATCAATAAGTTTACTCACATCCTCAAAAAAATCAATCGGGCTCGTAAGGCACGATATGCGCTTGACAACCCCATGTTGACTGTTCCTAATCATATTATACTCTCCAAATGCTCATAGATCCTGCCACTCAGGATCTTCTCCATCAACTTACCAACCACTGAGGTAAGACTCACTGGTCTATAATTTCCTGGTCTATTTGTCCTCCTTTTCTTGAATAAAGGAAATCATTCGGAACACTCCAATACTCTATAACCTTTCCTGTTTCCCTACTGATGATGCAAATATCATCGCCAGCTGCTCAGCAATCTCCTCCCTCGCCTCCCACAGTAGACTGGGGTACATCTCATCCGGGCCCGGCGACTGGTGGTAACACTCATGGTACAGGACCGAGGAAACTGGGTGACAGCCAGGAAGGGGTAAGCGGTTAAGCAGCCAGTGCATAGTTCTCCTGTGGCTATCCTCCTGAACAACAGATATATCACTGTTGGATACTGGCAGGGTGTGAGCGGAGGACCACCTAACAGAGGAAAGTTCCGGTAGTCAGGTCCCTGGCAGTGAGTCAGGATTTCTAATTGTGAGAGTGAACAGCTGGAAGTCCTTTAACTGAAAGGGAGGATTGGACTCACACTTCACTCTGAGATGCAGAAGCATAAGTCACGGGTATCATACCACATGGAACAAAGGGAATTACTGAGGCATGAGAGAGGAGCTTGGACAGGTGGATTGGAGGGGGCTACTGGGGACGATCACGGCAGGGCTGAGGTGGCTGGAGTTCCTGGGAATAGTTCACAAGGCGCAGGAGAGATAAGCGCCATCGGAATAAGAAATTCTCATTTTGCACGGATAACTCATCGTGGCTGACGTGGGAAATTAAGTACTGAATTAAAGTCAAGGGCAGATACGTGGGGCATCAAATGTGAACGGGAATTCGGATGACGGAGACTTTCGTAAAAAATGGTAAGAGCTCAGTGGCTGCTAAAATATCCGTGTCTAATTTTAAGGCGAAGGTTTGCGCCCTTTTGAATGGAATGATCAAATTCTTCCTACAGTGGGAGGGAGAACAGCCAGAGGTCGCGGTACACATTGGTACCAATGACGTAGGTAGGATGAATATTAGAATGAGGTGGAGGATAAAAACGTAGCTGAGGGATTGGAGCAGGGGACAGAGATCATTCAGTGATTTCTTTTTTACCATATGCCAATTTCACGTAGCTCAGGCAGTAACCAGGAGATTACCTGTTTTTTTCCTTCTGCTTTTTACGTCCGTAGCTGCTAATTTCCCTCAGCAGAAGCATTTTCCTCGATCTGCCGATGTGTTAAATATACCCGGAGACTTGACCTACACCGCCGCCTGCTGGAAGGAATTCCTGAAATTCCCACCTCTTTTGCAGAAGAAATTCCTCCTAATTTGCGTTCAAAATTGTCACCCTCTCTGCGGAGGGATGTCCCCACTGACCTCAGTCTCCCCACCATCGGAAGCCTTCTCTCCCCATCCACTCTATAGAGGACTTTCAACACTCGATAGGTTTCAATGAGATCACCTCTCATTCTTCTGAATTCCATAGAGTACAAACCCAGATTCTTCAGATGCCTCTCATGTGGTAAGCGTTTCAATCCCGGAATCATTTTCGTGAACCCCCATTGTACCCTTCACTATATCAACACATCCTTTCCTGCATAAGGGAGCAAAAACTGTGCATAATACCATAGATTAGGCTTCGGAAATGCCTTGTATGCCTTGGAGTTAAACGATTGCCTTCGTATTCCAGTTCTCTGGAAAGGAATGCTACCATTGTAATTGTCTTCCTCATCACCGACTCCATCTGTAAATTAGCCTTCAGGGAATCCTGCACGAGTACTCCCAAATCCCTTTCGTATATTAATGAATTGTCTCTCCATTTAAAAAAAGAAATAACACGCACTTTTATTTCTTCTAACATAGTGCATGAGCACACACTTCCCGGCATTTTATCCCATCAGCCACTGCTTTTCCCAGTTCCCCAGTCGGTCCAAGCCCTTCGGTAGCATCTCTGCTACTCCAACACTACCTGTAGCTTGGAAATGTTATCAGCGAACTGCACTGACTGGATTCCCCGTGAGGAATTCAAACATTCTGTTGCAGAGGGAGATACATCGACCCAGGATGTCTAGGTTGTTGATTAGAGGTGAGGAAATGATTGTGTTGAGCTGTTGTCAGCCTGACGTAGCCTGACGTAGGTTTTGCTGTTGTCTAGACGGTCCAAGGCCCAGTGGAGAGCGAGAGAGTTTGTACCCGCCGCAGACCTGCTGTGGAGAGACACAAAACGCAGAGGGTCAACGTTTTGCGCTCAGTACGGTGTAGGACAGAGGAAACTGGGTGACAGCCAGGGAGGAGTAAGCGGTTAAGGAGCCAATGCAAAGTAACAGTTATTTCACTTTAGGTTCTACCGGGGTGGGAGGCGGGTGGACCAGCTAACAGAGGAAAGTCCCGGTGGTCCGGTCGCTGGCAGAGAATCAGCATTCTGAATTGTGAGGGTGAACAGCTGGGGTCTGTTCACTGAAAGGTAGGATTGAATTCATACGTCACTCTGAGATGTTAAAGTATAAGTCACAGGTATCAGTATCACAATGGAATAAAGGGAATTACACAGGCATGAGAGAAAAGCTTGCCCAGGTGGATTGGAGGAGGTCACTGGGGTCGAGCACGGCAGAGCTGAGATAGCTGGAGTTTCCGGGAATAGTTCACAAGGCGCCACAGAATGAGAATTTCTTATTTGACAGGGGTAACTAATCGTGGCTGACGTGGTAAGTTAAGGACTGAATTAAAGTCAAGGAAAGACATGTATGCTAGCAAATGCCAACGGAAAATCAGCTGAAGAAAACTTTCGGAAAAAAACGGCCTTAACTCAGTGGCTGCTAAAATATCCGTGTCTAATTTTAAGGCTCAAGTTTAGGCCCCTTTGAACGGAATGATCAAATTCTGCCGACTGTGGGAGGGAGAACAGCCAGAGGTCGCGGTACGCATTGGTACCAATGACGTAAGTAGGATAAATAATAGAATGTGGTGGAGGATAAAAACGTGGCTGAGGGATTGGAGGAGAGGCCAGAGATTTACATTTCTGGTTCATTCTTGTGGGGCAGGTGTGACCTGTACAAAAAGGACTGTTTGCATCTGAATCCCAGGGGGATAAATATCCCGGCGGTGAGATGTTTAAGGCTACTGGGTTTAAATTAGAATGGTCGGGGGGTGGCAACCGATCAGAAGAGACTGGGGAAGAGGAGGTTGGCTCACAAATAGAGAAAGCTTGTAGTCCGTGCGAGTGGCAGGATAGGCAGGCGATAGAGAAGGGGCGCTGACAGACCGAAGGCTTGAGATGAATCTATTTTAATGCAAGGAGTGTTGTGAACAAAGCGGATGATCTTAGAACGTGGATCAATACTTGGAGATATGATGTGCTGGCCTTTAGAGACTTGGATGGCTCAGGGACAGGAATGGTTACTTCAAGTGCCGGGTTTTAGATGTTTCCGAAAGGACAGGGTTTGAAGGCAAACGAGGTGTGGGCGTGGCACTGTTGATCAGAGATGGTGTCACGGTAGATGTCGTGGAGGGATTGTCTACCGATCCTCTATGGGTGGAGGCTAGGAACAGGAAGGAGTCAATAAATTTACTGGGTGTTTTTTTTACAGGCTGCACAATAATATCAGTGATAACGTGGAGCCCATAACGATACATATCCTGGAAAGGTGTAATAATAACAAATATGTGGTGTGGGAGATTTCGTCGATATCGATTTTCATCTCACTAGAGCGAGGGGTTTAGCTGGGGTGGAGTTTGTTATGTGAGTTAAGAAAGATTTCTTGACGGAATAAGTAGGTAACTCTACAAGAGGAGAGGCTGTACTTGATTTGGCATAGGGTAATGGCTCGCTGCAAACAGTTTTGCATCCCACTCCTCACTATCCGCAACACCTCCAAACTCGGTGTCATCAGCAAACTTACTAACCCAGCACTACACTTCCTCATTCAGGTCATTTATAAAGTTCACGTAGATTACGGGTGCAAGAACACCACTGAGGCACATCACTGGTCACCGGTCATTATGTAGAATATGACCCGTCTACTAACACTCTTCCCCTTCTGTGGGCGACAGGATCTTTGTATCCCTTGCCTCCTTACTTTCTCAATAAGCCTTGCATGGACCACCTTATCAAGTGCCTTGCTGAAATCCATATGCATAAAATCTACAGTTTAACAATCTACTGTTCCTCCTTCATCAGTATGTTTAGTCACGTCCACAAAAAATACATTGGGATCGTATGGAAAAACGTGCCGTTGACAAAGCCATGCTGACTATTCCTAATCATGTTATTCCTCTCCAAATGTTCATCAGTTCTGCCTCTCTGGATCTTCTCCATCAACTTGCGAACCAGTACAGTAAGACTCACTGGTCTATAGTTTCCTGGGCTATCTCCACCTTTTACTTGAATAAGGGAGATTCTTCGACAGAGGTTCAGCAATCTCCGCCCTCGCATCCCACAGTAGCCTACGGTACATCCCATTAGGTCCTGGCGACTTATCTGGCTCTCTTAATCTCCTTCGTAACCTGCAGAATAACAGGAAAGCTTAAGAAGGACATTAGGGGAGACGGATGGGGCTAGGAGAAGCCCTTGTCGGTAGGATTAAGGAAAACACCAATGCATTCGACAAGTATGTGAATATGTGAATAAGCTTGAGTGACCCATCGTTTTCAACGGATATTGGAAACTTGGAAAGGAAGAAGAGAGATGTCTGCAATAAGTGTAGGCAGCATGGAGTAAATGAGGCGTTCGAGTTATATTAAGGATGTAAGAAGAATCTTAATAAAGAAATTTGAAAAGCTAAAAGAAGATACGAGGTTGTTTTGGCATGTAAGTTGAAAATAAATCCGAAGGGTTTCTACAGTTATATTAATAGTAAAAGGTTGAGGGGGGATTTGATCGAGGTATTTAAAGTTTTGAGAGGGATAGATAGAGTTGACGTAAATAGGCTATTTCCATTGGGAGTAGTCGAGATTCAAACGAGAGGACATGATTTGAGAGTTAGGGGGTAGGTTTAAGGGAAACACGAGTGGGTATTTCTTTACTCGGAGAGTGATAGCTGTGTGGAATGAGCTTCCTGTAGAAGTAGTAGAGGCCAGTTCAGTTGTGTCATTTAAGGTAAAATTGGATAGGTATATGGACAGGAAGGGGGTGGAGGGTTATGGGCTGAGTGCGGGTAGGTGGGACTAGGTGAGATTAAGAATTCGACGCTGACTAGAAGGGCCGAGATGGCCTGTTTCCGTGCTGTGATTGTTATATGGTTATATCAAAGGATAGTGACGGATAACATTGGTCTCTTAGAGAATTAAATTGGACAGTCATCTGTGGAGCAGAAAGAGATAGGAGGGATTTTGAACTATTTCTTCCACTCTCACAAAGGAGAAGGATATTGAATTGTGTAAGGTAAGGGAAACAAGTAAGGAAGTTATGGAAACCATGACGATTAAAGTGGAAGAAGTACTGACGCTTTTAAGGAATAGAAACGTGAACCTTGAGGGAAGTAAGTATAGAAATGGCAGGGACTCTGACAGAAATATTTCAAATGTCATTAGAAACGGGGATGGTGGCGGAGGCTTGGCGTATTCCTCATGTGGTTCCTTTGTTTAAAAAGGGTTCTAAGATTAAACCTAGCAATTATAGGCCTGTCCGTTTGACGTCAGTGGTGTTTAAATTAATGGAAAGTATTCATAGAGATGGTATATATAATTATCTCGATAGACAAGGTATGATTAGGAACAGTCAACATGGATTTGTGCGTGCAAAGTTATGTTTGGCAAATCTTATTGAATTTTTTTATGAGGTTACGAGGAAAGGCGACGAGGGTAAAGCAGTGGATGTTTTCTCTATAGACTTCAGTAAAGCTTTTGAAAAGGTTGCGCCAGAAGGTTAGTTAGGAAGGTACAATCGTTAGGTATTAATATTGAAGTAGTAAAATGGATTCAACAGTGGCTGGATGGGAGATGCCAGAGAGTAGTGGCGGATAACTGTTTGTCAGGTTGGAGGCCGGTGACTAGTGGTGTAACCCAGGGATCTGTACTGGGTCCAATGTTGTTTGTCACATACATTAAAGATCTGGATGATTGGATGGTTAATTGGATTAGTTAGTATGCAGATGATATAAGGGAGGTGGCGTGGTGGATAATGAAGACGGTTTTCAAAGTTTGCAGAAATATTCAGGCCAGTTAGAAGAGTGAGCTGAGCGATAGTAGATTCAATTAATGCTGATAAGTGTGAGGTGCTACATTTTGGTTGGAATAATCTAAATGGGATATAAATGGTAAATGGCAGGGCATTGCAGAATGCAGTAGAACAGAGTGATCAATGAATAATGATGCATAGTTCCCTGAAGGTGGAATCTCATATGGATAGGATGGTGAAGAAAGCTTTTGGTATGTTGTCCTTTATAAATCAAAGCATTGAGTATAGGAGTTTGGATGTTAAAATTGTACAAGGCTTTGGTGAGGCGGAATTTGGAGTATCGTGTACAGTTCTGGTCACCGAATTATAGGAAAGATGAGAAATAGGAAATTATAGGAAATAGAGAGAGTACAGAGAAAATTTAGTAGAATGTTACTAGGGTTTCAACGCTTAAGTTACAGGAAAAGATTGGACAAGTTTGGTCTTATTTTTTAGAACGTACACGGTTGAGGGGGCACTTGTTAGAGGTATTTAAAGTTATGGGGATAGAATGCATTTACGTGGATAAGCTTTTTCCCTTAAGTGTAGGGGAGATTCAAGCAAGAGGACATGTGTTGAGACTTATGGGTAAAAGTTTAAGGGTAACATGAGGGGAAATTGCTGTTAGCAGAGAGTGGTAGCTGTGTGGAATGAACTTGAAATGGTTGAGACAGGTACGGTATTGGCATTGAAAGCAAAATTGGATAGGTAAATAGACAGGAAAGGAATGGAGGTTTATGCGCTGAAAGCGGTCAGTGAGACAGGCGAGAGTAAGCTTTCGGCACGGACTGTTTCCGTGTGTAATTGTTCTATGTTAATACAGTTATATACATATCAAGAGAATAAGCCGGAAATAATAAGACCTGTCTAGTGAGACAGTGGGAAAGTGTGTATGGAACCGGAGGAAATAGCAGAGGTACTCATGAATGCTTCGCTTCAGTGTTCACTATGGAAAAGGATCTTGGAGATAGTGACATGCAGCGGACTGAAAAGCTTGACTATGCAGATATTAAGAAAGAGGACTTGCGGGAGCTTTTGGACACAATGGTTGGAGGTGTTGTGGACAGTGTGGAGGACTGTCAGAGTTTACAGCGGGAAATCGATAGGATGCAAAACTGGGCTGGAAAGTGACAGATGGAGTTCAATCCAGATAGAGTTCAATCAGGATAAGTGTGAAATGGTTCATTTTTGTAGGTCAAATATCATTGGATAATATAGTATTAATGATAACACACTTGGTAGAGTTGAGTATCAGGGGTGTCTTGGGGTTCGAGTCCTCAGGACGCTGAAAGCATCTGTGCCTGTGGACTCTCTAGTTAACTAGGCTTTCATCAATCGTCGAATTAAATTTAGGAGCCGAGAGGTACTGTTGCAGCGAGATAGGAATCTGGCTAGACCCCACTTGGAGAACTGTGCTCAGTTCTGGTCGCCTCACTACAGGAAGGATGTGGAAGCCATAGAAAGGGTGCAGAGGAGATTTACAAGGGTGTGGCCTGGATTGGGGAGAATGCCTTATGAATCTAGTCTGAGTGGTCTCGGCCTTTTCTCCTTAGAGCGAATGAGGATGCGGCGTGACCTGATGGAAGTGTGCAAGATAATGAGAGACATTGATCGTGTAGATGGTGTGTGCCTTTTTCCCAGGGCTGAAATGGCTGCCACGAGAGGGCACCCTTTTAAGGTTCTGCGGTATAGGTACAGAGGGATGTCAGGGATATTTTTTTATTTACTCAGAGAGTGCTGAGTGCGTGGAAATGGCTGCCGGCAAAGGTCGCGGAGGCGGATACGATAATGTCTTTTAAAAGAATTCTGTATAGGTGCATGGAGCTCAGAAAAAAGAGGGCTACTGGTAACTGTAGTAATTTCTAAGGTCGAGACATGTTCATAACAGCTTTGTAGCCGAGATGCCTGTATTATGCTGCAGAGTTTTATTTTTATGTTTCTATGTTTCCAAGTCAGATCTTGTTGCATTTGGCTACCAATGGCATGGCTAGGACGTGTCACGAGAGAGTAGAGGGAGTTTGGTTAAAGGGCAGGATCAGCAGAGTAGTGATCCCAGTATTAAAACCAGAGCCACGTGCTAGTCAGGCGAGAACCTATGCTTGCTATTGATACCCAGAAGGAACACGATTTCACTTGCTCTGCACTGGGCCTTGGACCATCAGGACAATAGCAATGCTTACGTCAAGCTGCCGTTGACTGGCAACAGCTCAGCGTTCAGCACAGTCATTTCCTCATTTCTAAAAAAAGCAAGCTCCAAACCCCGAGCCGTTGCATCTCCCTTTGCGAAATAATGTTTGACTTCCGCATGGTGAAACCACAGTCCGTGCAGATTGGTCATAACATTTCCGATCCACAGTTAGTTTGCTGTGCTGAACGCTGAGCTGTTGCCATTAAACCGCAGTCTGACGTCAGCACCGCTGTTGTCCAGATGGTCGAAGGCCCAGATCAGAGCAAGTGAAATCGTGTTCCTTGTGGGTACCAATGCCATGGGTAGGACGTATGAGGAGGGGGTACAGGGATTTAGATTCTAAATTAAAGGGCAGGAGCGACCAATAGCTGGTGGGAAAGTGAGTAAAACCCGCATCAACTCTTCCCCATCCTCCTGATAAATGCCGCTGAACACAGAGAGGGAGATTTATGGAGGAGGGGTTTTGGTTGGGGACAGTGATGTGGATTGCTGCTCGTGCCGCGTGCCTGTGAGCCCAGAAACAGGAAACTGTACAGCTGACAGTTTCGGTTCGAACTGGTTGCAGAGGGATGGGAGCCAGATTGCCAGAACAGTTCATGCATAATTTTTGGAGGCAGGTGGTTGTACGACCTCAGAAGGTATTCAGAATCACATGATTGAGCTCAGTGCAACTTGTGTCCTGACCTGCATACATTTCAATACAAAAGAATTCTATGAAAGGCCGATAATAGTGCTGACGACTAGGTAACTGTTTTACAAATAGAGGCAATGTTTACTGAGGAGAGATTGGTGACTGGGGCAGAATGGCAGTCAATGGGCTGCACTACAAATTAAAAGGTGGACAAAATCGTAAAATGATAAAAGAAAAAAAATGAAAAGGGTGAATAAGGTACTGAATGTGTGGATTTTGAATGTACACTGTAACCAAAACAGACAGCTGAAGTTGCAGCACAGTTGCAGATTGGCAGGTCTGATGTTTCAGGCATCACTGAATCATGGCTGAAAGATTGCAGCTGGGCACTTAATGCCCAAGGAGACACATTCTGTCCAAGACACAGCCGGGAATGCAAAGAGGTCGTCTGAGCTCTGTTGGTCAAAATAGAATTAAGTCGTAAGAAAGAGATGACATCCAAGCAACAGACACAAAATGCTGGAAGAACTCAGCAGGCCGGGCAGCATCTATGGGAAACAATACAGATGACGTTTCGGGCCGAGTCTTTTCAGCAGTGACCTGGGGTCGCTCGGTGTTTGCATCATTAAGGTCAGGGATACGGAAACGCTGGGGTAAAATCATCAGGTCAGAACTGTATACAAAACATGGAAATAGAAGCGTAGCCGAGGCTGACACTGACAGGGACTTAGGAGTCCTTGTGCAGGATTCACTGAAGGTTATTTTGCGTGTTCAAGCTGTGGTCATGAAGTTCTGGGCCGCTAAAGGCTGCGAGGAGACTGGAGGCGGTTTAAAGGACGATAACGAAAATTCCTCCAGGATTAAAAGTCTTGTCATATGAAGAGCGTATGGTGGCTCTGGGCCTGTAATCAATGGAATTCAGAAGAATGAGGGGTGACCCCATTAAAATCTCTCGAATGGTGAAAAGGCCTGCGAGAGTGAATGTGGAAAGGATTTGTCCTGTACTGGGAGAGTCAAAGACCAGAGGATATTGCCTCAGGAGGGAAGGAGACCGTTTGAACCCGGAGTCATTCTTGTGAACCGCCTTTGAAGCTTCTCCAATGTAAGCTCATCCTTTCTTGGAAAAGGGTCTGGAAACTGCCCACAACGGTCCGAATGAAGCCTCAGCAGTGCCTTATAAAGTCTTAACATTACATTCCTATTTATATATTAAAGACCTCCAGAAATGAATCCTAACATCACATTTATCTTCTTCACCACCGTCACGACCTGAAAGTTAACCTTAAAGGACTCTGCACGATGTCTACCTAAAGCCTTTTGTACCAAATATATTTTAATTTTCTCTCACTTTAGATCCAGATTGTAGGTGGGCACGGCTCTGCAGATACCTTCCAGGTCATCATGGTGGACTGACGCCTGATCGATGTTCTGACGTTGTGCCCGAGACAGAGATCAAAGAAGATGGGGTGTCCAGTCGCCGAACCTCTCCCTTTCAGCACTGACCATCTCCTTGATCACCTGTCTCCGCTGCCATATACATCCACTCCAGAATACCCTACACCGGCGTCCCCGTCACCGACAACCCCTTCCTACCTAAAAATACTCCCTGTCGCTGTCACACCCTCCCTCTCCTAAACACCTCCCAACTCAGTCGCCTCTTTTCTTCACTGCACTCTTCTCCCTCACTCCCAACCTCCCCGACACAGCTCTCTGTTTGCGTGGACCGCTCCATCACCAACAGTCCTCCACATCACTTTCCACAACCCAAGCCTCTCCTCCACAAATCTCCCCCTCTGTGTTCACCAGGATTTATGAGAAGGATGGGGAACAGTTGAGGCTGATTTTACTCCATTTCCCACCGGCTATCGGTCGCTCGGTACTGAGCCTCTCCACAGTTCTGTGTGGATAGGCCTGTCATGTGGTTCCTGTCTTGTGCAAACTCTCCACCCCGTCTCCGCCCACTCCGCGCCTCCCCTTCTTTCCTCTTCCCTCCACAGCAGAACGGTTCGCTGACACACAAACAATCTCTTGAGGCAGATACGCAATTCAGGATTTCTGGAACGGCTAAAGGTAGGGAGGTGGTGGGGAAGGGAGGAATGATGAGAGAGAGAAAAGGAGCGGGAGAGGGATGAGAGTGGGTAATGAGTTACACGGAGGGAGCGGGAGAGAAGGAGGCGTGAAAGTCTGGAGTCAGGGAGAGGGTTGTAGTGAAGAGGGCCGGGAGGAAGTAGGCAGGGGAAGGTTGAAGGATGAAAAAAAGTGCTAGGATAGAAGGGGTGCGAGGAGGCGTGAGGAACGAAGGGGCAGAGAAAGTAATGAGGGAAATGGAGCGAGGAGGAGGGTAGGGAATTGGGAAAGGGAGAATGTGAGAGACGCTGGGTGTCCCGAGCGAAAAAGCTTCCATCCCCTTCACCGCCGTCGGAAAGTCGGAAGGAACGTGGGAAATCTCCAGAGAAACTGGGTTACGGCGATAGGGGTGCTGGAGAGGTAAAACAAGGTTAGGGCAGGCAGATGGTGGAGAGGGGGGTCTGGGAGAGATGAGGAGGGAGAGTGTTGGATGGTGGCTGGGAATGGGGAGAGGGTAGTATCTGCAATCGCACCCTATACACCACTGTGTGCACATACACACAGACTCTCTCTCTCTCCCTCTCTCTCTCTCTCTCTCTCTCTCTCTCTCTCTCTCTCTCCCTCTCTCTCTCTCTCTCTCCCTCTCTCTCTCTCTCTCTCTCTCTCTCTCTCTCTCTCTCTCTCTCTCTCTCTCTCTCTCTCTCTCTCTCTCTCTCTCTCTCTCTCTCTCTCCTGAAGATTAGGAGCGGGGGGACGCAGGAGGCACAGACTATAAAGGATGCAAAATTAGATCTCCTATTACGAAACGAGTTAGGACAGGGGACGGAAGTGTGCGTAGGGGGACACTTTGGTTCCTGTGATTATAACGCCATTACTTTCAACTCGATCATGGATCAAGATAGAATTTGTCCTTGCGTTGAGGTTCTAAACTGACAAAATGCCAAATTTGAAAAAAATATGAGGAAGGATCTAAAAGGCGTGGATTGGGACAGCTTGTTCTTCGGCAAGGATGTCGTAGGTAAGTGGGAGGCCGTCAAAGGGGAAATTTTGAGAGTGCAGAGTTTGCATGTTCCTGTCAGGGTGAAAGGCAAAGTGAATAAGAATAAGGAACCTTGGTTCTCTAGGGATATTGGAATTCTGATAAAGAAGCATAGAAAAATTTATGGCATATATAGGAAACGGAGCAAATAAGGAACTTGAAGCATCTAAAATGTGCAAAAAAAACAAGAAAAAATCAGGAGGGCTGAAAGAAGACATGAGGTATCTTTGGCAGTCAAGGTGTTGGATGATCCAAAGAGTTTCTACAGGTATATTAAGAGCGAAAGGATAGTAAGGAATATACTTTGTCCTCTTGAAGATCCGAGTGCTCGGTTATGTTTGGGAAAAAAAGAAATGGTGGAGGTCATAAATGTTTTTTTTTTTTGCGTCTCTATTTACAAAGGAAACTGGCATGGAGTCAATGGAAATAAGACAAACAAGTAGTGATTTCATGGAACCTTTACAGATTGAAGAGGAGGGGGTGCTTGCTATCTTGAGGCAAATCGGAGTAGATAAGTCCCCAAGACATGACAGGGTGTTCCCTCGAAACTTGAAGGAGAATGGTGTTGAAATTGCAGGGGCCATGGCAGATATTTTTAAAATGTCGGTATCTACGGATTGGGTGACCGAGGATTAGAGGATAGCTCAAGTTGTTCCGTTGTTTAAGTAATGCTCTAAAAGTAATCCTGGAATTTATAGGCCGCTACGCATGACGCCGGTAGTAGGTAAATTATTGGAATGTGTACTAAGATATAGAATCTACAAGAATTTAGATATACAGAGTCTTATTAGGGAGAGTCAACATGGCTTTGTGCATGGTAAGTCATGTATAACAAATCTATCAGAGCTTGTCGAAGAGATTACCAGGAAAGTGGATGAAGGGAAAGCAGTGGATGTTCTATACATGGACTTCAGTAAGGCTTTAGACAAGGTCCCACATGGGAGGTTAGTTAGGGAGACATGGTTAGTTATAGTCGCCAGGGATACATAGTGAGGTAGTAAATTGGATTAGACATTGGCTCAATGGGAGGAGTCAGAGAGTGGTAGTGGAGGATTGCTTCTCTGAGTGGAGGCCTGTGACTAGTGGTGTGCCACAGGGATCAGTACTGGGTCCATTGTTATTTGTCATCTATATCAATGATCTGGATGATACTGTGGTAAATTCGACCAGCAAATTTGTTGACGATATCAAGACTGGCGGTGTAGTGGACAGTGAAAAAGATTTTCAAACCTTTCAGGATTTGAACAAGCTGAAGAAATATGCTGTAAAATGGCAGATGGTGTTTAATACAGACACGTGTGTGGAATTGCTCTTTGGAAGGAAAAAACAAGGTAGAGTATATAAGGTAAATGGTAGGGCACAGAGGAGTGTAATAGAACAGAGGGATCTGGGAATACAGATACAAAATTTCCTAAAAGTGGCGTCACAGGTAGATAGGCTAGTAAAGAGAGCTTTTGGTACATTGGCCTTTATAAATCAAAGTATTGATTATAATAGCTGGAATGTTATGGTAAGGGTGTATAAAACATTGGTGAGGCCGAATATGGAGTATAGAGTGCCGTTTTGGTCAACGAATTACAGTAAGGGCATTAAAAAGGTTGAACGAGTGCAGAGAAGGTATACAAGGATGTTCCTGGGACTTGAGAAACAGTGTTGCATAGAAAGGTTGAATAGGTTAGGACTTTATTCCCTGGAGCGTTGAATAATGAGGAGAGATTTGGCGGAGGTACATAGAATTATGATGGGTGTAGTTAGAGTGAATGCAAGCAGGCTTTTTCCTCTGTGGCTAGGGGAGAAATAAAAAAAAACAGAGGACATGGGTTAATGGTGAAAGGTCAGAAGGCATCGTTCTGTGCTGTAATATTCTATGGTTCCATAGTTCTCAGAAGAGAGAAGGAGTGGCTGAGAGTTGAGAGTGGGGAGTAAGGTACACGGAGGGAGCGGGAGAGAAGGAGGCCTGAAGGTGTGGAGTGAGCTGTAGAGAAGAGTGCCAGGGCGGGAGTAGGCAGGGGAAAGGGAAAGATGAAAAGTGTGGCGGGATAGAAGGGGTGCGAGGGAGCGGGAGGAAGAAAGTGCAGAGAAAGGAGCGAGGGAGATGAGGCCAGGGGGAGTGTGGGGTATGGGGGAAAGGGAGAATGTAATAGACGCTGGTTGTCCCGAGCGAAAAAAGTTACTCGGTTCTGAGCAACTCCACAGTTCTGTGTGGATAGGCCTGTCATGTGTTTCCTGTCTTGTGCAATTTCTCCAGCCCGTCCCAGCCCCCTCCTCGCCGCCCTTTCCTTCCTCTTCCCTCCACAGCACAACGGTTCTCAGACACACACACACACACAAACTCTGAGTCAGACACGCAATTCAAGACTTCTGAAACGGCGAAATGTAGATAAGTTGTGGGAAGGGGATAAATGGTGAGCGGGACAGAAAAAGACCGGGTGAGGTGTGAGAGTGAAGAATGAGGGAGGGAGCGGGACAGAAAGAGGGATGAGGGTCTGGAGTGAGGGAGAGGGCTGCCGCGAAGAATGCCAGGGAGGAAGTAGGCAGTGGAAGGGCAAGATGAAAA
Organism: Hypanus sabinus; assembly: GCF_030144855.1. Classification (NCBI taxonomy): domain Eukaryota; kingdom Metazoa; phylum Chordata; class Chondrichthyes; order Myliobatiformes; family Dasyatidae; genus Hypanus; species Hypanus sabinus. The sequence goes on from NW_026779616.1 coordinate 787,918, forward strand.
TTGTGGTGGGAGAAAAGTGGTGTGAAAGAGCGTGATGATGGAAGCTGCAGTGAAAGGAACGAGGGAGATGGGTCGAGGGGGCGTGCGGGGAACGGGGGAAAATGGGAGACTGTGAAAGACGTTTGGTGTCCCGAGAGAAGGAGCTTGCATCCCCTTCTCCACCGTCGGAAAGCCGGAAGGGACGTGGAAAATGTCCTGAGAACATGGGTGCGTTTGTGGGGGAAAATATCTCTTGGTCTCGCCGATAGGGGTGTTGGAGGGGTAAAAGAGAATAGGGAAGGCCGTTGGGGAAGAGTGGAGAAGGGAGAATGTTGAAACTGGGTGGGAAAGAGGAGTGTCTCGCGCTCTCTCTCTCTCACTCCCTCCCCTCTCTCTCTCTCTCTCTCTCTCTCTCTCTCTCTCTCTCTCTCTCTCTCTCTCTCTCTCTCTCTTTCTCTCTGTCTCTTTCTCTCTGTCTCTCTCTCTCAAACACACACACAGACACACACGCACACACACAGACACACACACACATACATACAAACACACACACACACACACTCACACACACACACACACACACACACACACACACACACGGAATCTCTGAGGCAGACACGCGTCAATAATTTGAAAACGGCTGAAGGCAGCGAGTTGGTGATGGTGGGAGGAATGATGAGAGAGAGAGCGAAGGATCGGGTGAGGAGTGAGAGTGGAGAGTGAGGGACAAGGGAGGTGAGGGATGGAGGGCAGGTAGCATGGAGGGAGGAGCCATGGGAGCAGGAATGAGGAGCGGTGTGGAAGTGGAGAAGAAGGGGAAGCGTTAAACGCTGTGGAGGAGAGGTAGGGAAAGGGTGAAGGGAGATGAGGTGAACGAGTGGAAGGCGGGTAATGGAGAATCGGATAATGTGAATGACGGCTGGGTGTCCCGGTCCAAGAAGCAACTAACCCCTGGTAAGAGACGTGGAAATTGTAGGGAGAACAGTGTGCTGTGGGACAAAGTGTGTTACGATACTGTAATTGGGAAGTTGATGGCGATGGGGAGAGAGGGGGAGAAGGGTAAGGTGGGTGTGGGGGAGGGAAGAGAGTTGGAAGGTGGATTGGAAAGGACAAAGGGTGGTGGGTGTAGTGGTAGTAGAGGGAGTGAGATAGGGAACTGTAAGAGTAATGCAGGGAAAGGGGTGAAAAGAGGAAAGGGGGATGGGGAAGACGGAGAACGAGAGAGGGAGAGCGAGGGAAAGTGACAGACAGAATGCCATAGTATAGTGAACGGAGATATAGAGGACGTAGAAGACAAAGAACCCCTTTGGAGGGAGCGAGTTTGGAGAGGGACTGTTTTCTTCACTCGGAGGGAGGCGGCTCACTCATCTCGGTCTGTGCTGGGCGTGTTTCCTGCAGCCGCCGTTTCTCGCAGACAGACGGTCTGGTGCCTGCAGCCCTGGTGATGAGCAGTTGCATTGAGACCGTCCAGGACCCAGTGATGGACGGGTTGGGGCTGGGGTGACGATCTCCAGGACAGTAGAGTTTCTATGACACAAATACGAATATCTTCCGCACTCCAGCCATCCCTCTGTAATCCCCTCCTTCCATTCCTTCACTCATTCTCTCTCTCCATTGTCTGCACTCTTCCCCAATTTGCTCTCCAAATCTGTCCTCCCCTTCTATTTCTCCGCTCCCGGACCTCTCATCCTTCTCGTCCTCCACCTCCCACACCAACAATCTCTCTCCTCCCTGCACATCCTCTTACTGCTATCGGTCTCTCTCCATCAGGTGTTGGTAGGCCACAATCCGCCTCCACGGGTTTCCTCTACCGACGGTTCCATCCCCTTCCTGATCTCGGAGACACGACACGATGGACGAGAACGAGACCATTGCGAGGAGGCATCTCGCAGGAACTGATTCACAGGCCCCTTCGGGAGGTGAGTGGGGAGGGAAGAGGGAGGGAGTTTCCCGCCGTTTCTATACCAGACAGTGAGCGCTGGGGCAGTGTGGACACTCACTCTGCCTGACCCCCGACAGGTTGGGAGGTGTGGTAGGCCGGCGCCGAGGGAGCGTTACGCTGTACTTTAAGCTAAGGATATCTGGTTTAACTGGCTGGGGAGAGCTTCACGCTGTCTCATACCCCCAGAGTGTGTGATGGGACGGTGTGGAGGGAGATTCACTCTGTGTCTGACCCTCGCTGCTCTGTCCCCAGATGAACCTGATGTATCGTACGTGGAACTTGATGCCACGTCCCTCTCGGCGCCCCGGGTTCGCAGAGATGAAGGTCTGTTTCATCTATGTTGGTTTGACGCTGTTTGGGTGACGTGTCCATTCCTGTCGACAGATATCAGGGCAAGGGTATAGTAAACCCCAGCGATTGCCTGGTGTAGAATAAGGCAGAAGGGACGCGTGGTGGAGAAGATGAGGCGGGGGCTCAGTGAGGGTCGGTGTTGAGGGTGCGCGCTGGGAGGTACGGTGAGGATGGAGCGCCGTTGAAGCGGGTGGCAGTGTTTGGTGCGGATGTTGTTTCCGTGATGGTAGGTGTGGGTGGACAGCTGTGTGATGGGGTGAGGGTGGGTTGCTATAGGAGGAGAAAGGCATATCGAGGAGAGAGCACTCTGTGTGGGGGTGGTCACGAAGTACTGGGAGCGCCTTGGGAGGAGTCTGTGAAGAGCGATCCCTCGGGGCGGGTCAATCGGTGCGGAATATTCTGGGAGGGGTGGTGAAGAAGGGGCGCAATTGAAGAGGCTTTTAGGAGAGGACGCTGATTAACATTTGAATGACTCCCTCCACCTTCTAATCCTCCTTCTCGTCTCTTTTTTCTTCCTCCCTCTCCTCCTCACCCTCCACCCCTCTCGTTCCCCTGTCCCGTCTCACAGTCCCCTCTCCTCTCAACCCTCTCCTCTTTTCCAGAACGCTTTACCAGTCTCTTCGTCCGTCCCTTCCCATCACACTGGCCACACTCTCGTAACCTCACCGTTTATCAATACTCTTCTCTCACTCCCCCTCTCTCTCTCACGCGCCCCTCTCATTTCCCTCACGTTCTCCATATCCGTACGTCTGCCCCTTTTCCCTACTCTCCCTCACTCTCCACTTCCCTCACAGCTCTCACTGTCTAAACTCACCGCTTTCATCTTCTCTTATTCCCGTTGTCTCCCTCGCTCTCGCCCACTCTATCTTTCCTCACTCTTTCACCTCCCTCTAAATCCAACCCTCCCCCTCTCTCCATCCTTCACTCTCTTCCTGTTCTCCCTGTCGCTGATTCTCCGGCCATCTCCGGCTCTTCTATCTCCGCTCTACCCCTTCTCTCCCTCTCACTCATGCTGTCTTGCCTCTCTCTTCCCCTCTTGTCTACCTCTGTCTCGCCTGCCTCTCTCTCCAACCTTTCCCCTTCACTCACTTTCCCATCTCTGCAATATCACTCAGATCTCTCCGTCCCCCCTCTAACGCCGCTCTCTCACCCCTCCCATACTTATTATCTCCTTCCTATTTTCTTTCTCACATTTACCCGCCCTTCCCACCTATCTCTTCCCCCGTTCCCTCACCTTCTAGCCCTGCCTTATCTCTCCCCCTTACTTCACCCTCTCACTCAGCTGTCCTTCTCTGTCATCACTCCCTCCATTCTCTGCCGATCGCTGCTGCATCTATTTCCTTCTCTCTCATCATTCCTCGCTCTCTCTCTCAGACGGCCTGACCTCCACCTACGCAGAGCTGAACTTTCCGAAAGACGAGCCCCTCATCAATGAGGATGACTCTCCTCCAATTGCCTCGGAACCCCGAAAGCTGCCAAACAGTGGCCAAACAGGTCAGAGTTCACATTACTGACGTCATTGTGGAGAAGGTCACAGGTTATACTCAGAAGTGCATGTGCGGTTATTTAATGATTCAAATTCATCTCCCTCAATCACCATTATCTGTCAGCTCGATCCACATTCAGACCATCACCGAGGTTGAAAGGTTTGTCACTAGGGGATCCGATCACATTTATTTCCTTTCTAATCTGAGACCCTTGCGCTCTCGTACTCGATTCAGCTAGATGTGCTCCTTCGCCCTATTTGTGCCCCTCTCAGTTTCATACACCTCTGTATGGTTCTCCGTACACTGTAAGTAATAAAGGTCCGACCTGCCTGACCTCCAGTCCTGGGAACATCCTGGTAAACCTCCCTCTGGCCTCTTTCCATCCAGCCCATGGTGTCTTCTCCACAGCAGGACGAACAAACCTGAACAAAGCTCGACCTCCAGTCCTGGGGACATCCTCGTAAACCTCCCTCTGGCCTCTTTCCATCGAGCCCATGGTGTCTTCCCCACAGCAGGACGAACAATCCTGAACCAAGCTCGGCCTCCAGTCCTGGGGACATCCTCGTAAACCTCCCTCTGCACTCTTTCCATCGAGCCCCATGGTGTCTTCTCCACAGCCGGACGAACAAACCTGAACAAAGCTCGGCCTCCAGTCCTGGGAACATCCTCGTAAACCTCCCTCTGGCCTCTTTCCATCCAGCCCATGGTGTCTTCCCCACAACAGGACGAACAATCCTGAACGACCTGCTCCAAGTGCGGCGTCCCCGACGTCTTGAAGAACTGCAACGTGACCTCCCGGCTCCCGTACTTAGCGCGTATCAAGTCCAGCGTATCAAACGCCTTCTTCACCGTTCAGTTCACCTGTGACTCCATTAGCAATGAACCGTGTGTCTGTATACCCGGGTCGCTCTGCTCTACCACACTCGCCAGTATCCGTGTCTAAACAACAAAATACAACTGCAGAAGCTGTTGATTAAACTGTACGTACACAACGCTGGAAGAACTCAGCAGGCCAGTCAGCATTCGCGAGAAAAGAGGAGCCAACGTTTCGGACAGAGACCATCCATCAGAAATGGGAGAGAAGAGAGGGCCGAAGCCCAGTAATAGAGATAGGGGAGGGTGTAGGGCCTAGGGCCGCCAGCTGGAAAACCAATCTGAGGAAAGATTAGCGGGGGAGGGGAAAAGCATGAAAGAACTGTAGAGATAACAAAGCAAATAGTTGAAAGCGGAAAGAGGCAGGGAGGGACCTGGGATAGGGGAAGGGGAACGGGGAGGGAATTACCGGAAATTGGAGAATTCAAAGTTCATACCACCAGGCTGGAGTCTACCCAGATGAGGTGTTGCTCCTCCAACCTGAGTTTGGCCTCATCATGTCGGTAGAGGAGGCCATGTATGGACATACCTAGTTGGGAATGAGAGGCAGAGTTGAAGTGGGTGGCAACCGGGAGGTCCTGTCTATTGTGATGGACGGAGCGGAGATGCTCGAAGAAGTGGTCCCCCAACAACTTCAACAGGAGCACAAACTCCGCCCCCACCCAGCACAACTTTCCCTCTCTACCACTCTCAGCTTTTCGCAGGGATCGTTCCCTCCGCGACTACCTGGTCCACACGTCCCTCCCCACAGAACTCCCACCTGGAACTTATCCCTGCAAGCGCAAATGCTGCACCTGTCCCCACACCTCCCCTTTTACCACCATTCCGGGCCCCAGACCGTCCTTCCAGGTGATGCAGCAATTCAACTGCGAGTCTGCCGGAGTCTTCAGTAGCATCCGGGGTTCCCGGTGCGGCCGCCTCTACATCAACGAGACCCGACACAGATTGCGGGACCGCTTCGTCGAGCAACTCCGCTCCGTCCGTCACAATGGACAGGATTTCCCGGTTGCCACCCACTTCAACTCTGCTTCACCTTCTCATTCCGATATGTCCACACACGGCCTCCTCTACTGCCATGATGAGGCCAAACTCAGATTGGAGGGGCAGCACCTCATATACGGTCTGGGTAGTCTCCAGCCTGGTGCTATGAACATTGGATTCTCCATTTTCTGGTAAATCCCTCCCCCTACCCCTTCCCCTACCCAAGGTTCCTCTCTACCTCTCTCCCCTTTAAACTTTCTGCTTCTTTATTTCTACAGTTCTTTAATGCTTACCCTCTCCCCCTTTATCTTTCCTTGGATTGGTTTTCCACCTGGCGCCTCTGGATCTTCCCCCTCCCCTATTTCTATTACTGGGCTTCGGCCCTCACTTCCCCTCCCCCCCCCCCCATTCCTGATGAAGGTTCCCGGCCCGTAACGTTGGCTACTCTTTTCTGACGGATGTTGCCTGGCCTGCTGAGTTCTTCCAGCGTTGATAACGTATTCTCAGTATCCGTGTCTACTTGACACCACGTGACTCCACTTGCAGGGAATGGTATACCTGTACCTCTGGGTATCTCTGTCGTACAACACACCCCAGGGTCCCTGTCTACCCGTGATCCCACTTTCAACGAACCTTGTCCCTGTACCCCTTGGTCCCTCTTCGACAAGACTCCCAAAGGTTCCTGACTAACTTCGACTACACTTCCAGGGAATTTCGTACCCGTATCACTGGGTCGTTGTAAACCTTCTCTGCACTCTTTCAGTCTTATTAATACCCTTCATATCAATAGAACTTCCTGTAAATATAATAGAATTTTTAATGTTTGGGTCGCCTCCGTTCTTACCAGCCCACTCACCCCATTTTTATTCATGTCATGAACCCGCGTCTCTGTTATTGTGATGCGCTGTGCTAACCACTGCGTTACCGTACCGCACTCCTGCCTGGCGCAGGCACAATACAAAGAAAGACAATGATTCCACGAATATCCCCACAACATGTTAGTCCAGCAGTACAGTCATATATCCCATGTGTGAAAAAAATTACAAAGCTTGCAAACAATAATACATTTGTGAAAAATAGAAACCTCTGGATCGAAACGGCCGTTTCCCCGTGGATCCCATGTATCATGATCTCTCTGGGTAAGGCTCCCCTGAGGGATATGGTCAAACGCCCCAGTGAAGTTCACGTCAGCAACATTCACGACTACAGCTTCATCGATTACCTTCGAGAGAGAGAATAAAATGACTCTCGAATAAGTTAGACATTAGACAGACTTTGCCAGCACAAGGAATTTGGGCTGCGAACAAGGACGGCTGTAAGTAGATTTGATTGAGGGAGGGAGGGTGGAAGGAGAGAGCGCCGATGGTGGGTGCAACGGATCCCAGAGCGGGTCACTGCTGAATTCACACACACGCTGAATGTTCGCTCCACAGGTCCACATAAACGGGAGTCGAAAGAGAACATCGGAAATAGACCGTACCGGAAGATCTGCCTATTCTGTCTCGTTGCATCCGCCCTCATCGCGATAGTGGGCGGTCTCTCGATCTATGGTGAGTCGAACGGGCTTCGGATGGAGTCAGAACATAAACTAACTGAGTGGAATGATGAGGTAGCGTAAAACTTCGGAGTGATGCCGACACCATCCTCAACGTCACACCGACACACACATCACCGTGACAAAGACACACCCCTTAACCGTGACAATAATACGGCCTGTACCGTAACACAATCCAGTCTCACAGTGAAACCGAGATACCATTCACAATAACACCAACAATACCTTCACCGTAACACCGACACGCCTCTGTACGCGGCACAGATACACCCCTAACCGTGACACGAACACAACCCTCACAGTGACACAGACATGACACTCACAATGACAACAACATACCCCTCACAGTAAGATCGACATACCTCTGTCCGTGCTACTGATACACTACTCAAGGCGACACCAGAACACAACTCTGAGAGACACTGACACGCCCTTGAAAGTGACACTGTGTCACCACTCACTTTGAAACGTATACGCTTTTCAACATGAACCGAACCGCACCGTGACAATATCTTAGAAATCACTGTTAACGATAAAAGTGGTTCACCATCTCTCTCAGTGTTACAGATACGTCAGTCTCAAATCACCTCCAACCGAAACCAACAGATACTCTGCCAATTCCTGAAAACTAGTAGAGGTGAGGCAACAACGGACTCCTACCTGCCTCGGCATCACAGAGACCCGAGGAGTGTGTGATGTGACTGTGTGGAGGGAGATTCACTCTGTGTCTGATCACAGACGTGTGTGATGTGACTGTGTGGAGGGAGATTCACTCTATGTCTGACCCGGGAATGCGTGATGCGAGGGCGCGGAGATAACTTGACTGTGATTCTGAGCCTAATTGAGCAATTAGATGGCGAATCGAGAGCTTCCATCTTATTGTGATTGCCTCCTTGTCTGAGTAACCTGAGATTGTGAAGTGAGCTTCTTACAGTGTTTTGACCATCGGAGTTTGTGATGTAATGTTGTGCAGGCATTTTATGTTGCATCTGACTGCGGGGCTGTGTGATGGGTCGATGTGCTGGGAATTCACTTTACTTGATCCTGATTTCCAGAGCAATCGTGTTCCCAGGACTGGATCAAAAATGAAGACCGCTGTTATTTCATATCCACATTGGAAACATCTTACGATGGAGCGAAGAAAAATTGTTCAAACTTTGATGCAAGATTGCTGGAAATAAATTCAAAAGAGGAGGAGGTATGTTTCACACCGAGAGGGCCATTTTTCGCAACAATCTCAAACGTGCCGGATCAAGCACAGAGTGAATTTCCCTCCACACTGTCCCCTCACACACACCCGGAGTTAGATACAGAGTGAATCTCACACCACACCATCCCGTCACACACACCCGGAGTCAGACGCAGAGCGAATGTACGTCCACACAGTCCGATCACACATTCCCGGTGTTAGACAGCGTGATTCTCCCTCAACACTGTCCCCTAACACACACCCTGAGTCAGACAGAGTGAATCTCCCTCCACACCGTCACATCAGACACTCCCGGGGTCAGACACAGAGGGAATCTCCCTCCACACCGTCCCATCACACCCTCCCGGGGTCAGACACAGAGCGAATCTCCCTCCACACCGTTCCATCACACACTCCCTGGGTCAGACACAGAGTGAAGCTCCCTCCACAACGTCCCATCACAAACTCCCTGGGTCAGACAAAGAGTGAATCTCCCTCCACACTGTCCCATCACACTCTCCCGGTGTGAGACACATAGTGAGGTTTTCTTCATACCGTCGCTTCAAATTTTCCTTGGTTCAGCCACACAGTGAACCTCCACTTTCCCATCCCACGCTAACGGCATCAGACACAAAGCAAATTGAACACCACACCGTCCCATCAACAAAATCCCCACGAAGAGGCATTGTATGAAGCTCCTTCCACATCGGCCAATGACGCCCTGGCAGTGTCAGGTACAGGGTGAAGCTACCTCTGCATAATACCGTCACACAGTCCCTGGGGCACATCTGAGTGAAGCTCCCTCCAAACCCTCCCATCACACATCATCCCATCTCACAATCCCGGAGTGAGTCACCGACTGAAGTTCACGTACAAACACGCTGGAGGAACTCAGCAGATCGGGCAGCATCCGTGGAAACGAGCTGTCAATTTTCCGGGCCGAGACCATTCCACAGAACTGAAGAGGGAGAGTGCAGGGGCCCTGTAAGGAAGGTGGGGGGGGGGAAGCTGCCAGGTGAAAAACAAAACAGAGGAAAGATCAAGGGGTGTGGCAGGGGAAGCAGGGAGTGGATAGGCAGGAAAGTTGAAGAAGGAATGTAAGGGGAAAGCACTATAAGTAGTAGAAGACAGAACCCTGAGAGAGGTGATAGGCAGTTGGAAAAGGAGGCAGAGTGAAAGTGGGATGGGGGAAGGGAGAGGGAGGGAATTACCGGAAGTTGGAAAATTCCATGATCATACCAAAGGGCTGGTGATTACCCAGACGGTAGATGAGGTGTTGTTCCTCCAACCTGAGTTTGGCCTCATCATGGCAATCGAGGAGGCCATGTATGGTCACGTCCGAATGGAAATGTGAAGGGGAGGTGAAGTGGGTGGCAAATGGGAGATCCCGTCAGTTGTGGCGGACGGAGCGGAGGTGCTCGACGAAGCGGTCCCCTAATCTGCGTCGGGTCCCGCCGCTGTAGTTAAGGCCGCAACGGGAACACCGGATTCAATCGATGACGGCAACAGACTCACAAGTGAGGGGTTGCCTCACCTGGGAGGACTGTTTGGGGCCCTGAATGGTGGTAAGACAGGAGGTGTTGTGACAAGTGTAGCACCTGCACTTGCAAGGATAAATGCCAGGTGGGAGATCTGAGGGGAGGGACGTGTGGACCAGGCAGTCGCGGAGGGACCGATCCCTGCGAACAGCAGAGAGCGGTACAGAGGGAAAGACGTCCTTAGAGCTGGGGTCCTGTTGAAGGTGGTGGAAGTTGCTGAGGATAATATGTTGGATCCGGAGGCTGGTGGGTTGGTAGGTGAGGACAAGGGGAATACAGTCCTTGTTGTGGTGACGGGAGGATGGGGTGAGGATCGAAGTGCGGGAAATGGAGGAGATGCGGGTGAGGACATCATTGATGACGGCAGAAGGGAAACCACGGTTCTTAAAGAAAGAGGATATTTGGAATGTTCTGGGACGGAAAGCGTCCTCTAGGGAGCAGATGCGGTGGAGTCGGAGGAACTGGGAATAGGGAATAGCATTTTTACATTTGGCAGGGTAGGAATAGGTATAATCAAGGCTGTTATGGGAGTCATTGGGATTATAGAAGATGCCTGTGGACAGTCTGTCTCCAGAGATATACCATGAGTGAAACTCTCTCCACACCGTTCGATCACACGCTCCCGGGTTCATGCAGCGTGAATCTTCCACTGCACCTTCGCATTACACACTCCCGAGGTCAGGCAGGGAGTGGACATGCCTCTGCACCATCCCATTACACACTTCAGGGATCATTCACAGAGTGAATCTTACTCCACACCGCCCCCTCACACACTCGATGTATCAGACACAGACTGAAGCTTCCTCGCTTCCTCAACATCCTCCCAACACACTCTCAGTGTCAGACGCAGAGTGAAGCTCCTCCACACCGTCCCATCACACACTCCCGGGGTCTGACACGGAGTGAGTCTCCCTTCACACCGTCCCATCACACACTCCCGGGGTCAGACACAGAGTGAATCGTCCTCCACACTGTCCCATCACACACTCCCGGGGTCAAACACAGAGTGAAATCACTCCACACCGTCCCATCACACACTCCTTGGGTCAGACACAGAGTGAAGTTCCCTTCACACCGTCCCATCACACACTCTACCGGGGTCAGACGCAGAGCGAAGCTCCCTCCACACCGTCGGATCACACAATCCCGTGGTCAGACACAAAGTGAATCTCCCTCCGCACCGACCCTTCACACACTCAGAAGGTCAGATGCAGATTGAAGATCCCTCTCTCTCTAGACCCATATTCCTCACACTCCCAGATTCAGGCATTAAGCGAGTATCCTTCTTAACATTAATAAAATAAGTTTCATTTCGCAGAATGTTGTTTCAAACGCTCTCGTTCATCAAGACAGAACGTATTGGATTGCAAAATGCGCACATGGGTGAGATTCGGAATTTTACTGGCCTGTGGCTTGGGACCGCGTCAGTGGGATGCGTTTGGACTGTGGACTGTGGGAAATGAGGGGCTCACAGTCGTAGATCAGATTCTGACACGGGGCTGTGGGGTAGAGTGAGTGGCGGTGGCGTTAGTTTGGGGAACAATACGGTTCTGTGGGGATATACCGGGTAAGCGGGTTTAGTTTGGAGACCGACACGGAGCTGTGTTAAAAGTGCGATGCAGTGGCGTTAGTTTGATGAATGTCTCGGGTGACCTCCTGGAGCTGTTTCGACCCTGTTGAAATTGTTTATCCTTCTTTGATAGGGAAGCGGTTTCCAGTCTTATGTACAAGCATTACAGTGGAACGTCCGCCTGCGGTAACTGCGACTCGAACCAATGGAGGGACCTTTGCAATGGTCAACACCATTTCATCTGCGAGAAGTCTGAACATTTGTTCAAGCATATTCCCGAAAAGATCCAGGATCTCTGTCAACAGTCCCTAAGAACAACTTGAATCACATTACAATCCGTTTTCCTCCCCCGTCTCTCTGCACCACTCTTATCCTCACAGTCCCTTTACTCCCACTCTGTCCCTCCCCCAACCATTCTCCTACACAACTCGCATCTCCTTCCCCCCAACACTCTCCTACATTCATTTTTCTCCACCAATCTCCTTCTTTCTCGCCATCTATCCCACTCTTCTCTCCCTCTGCACCGTTCTCCACACCCCCTTCTCTGTTACCTATCTCCCTCTTCTCCACCCACTCTCACCTCACTCTTGGGCACTCTATTCCACAGATTCCTCACCCTGGGGTAAACGACTGTGCGCATTCACTCTATCTATGCCCCTCGGGGTTTTATACCCTATAATGTCACCCTTGCTCCCCAAAGAATAAACTCCTCACGCCAGCCCGGTTTCCACAACTCAGCCACACGAATCCCGGCAACATCCTCGTTAATCTCCCTCTGCACTCTTTCCAGCAGCAGGGCGACCAGAACCGAACACAGTACTCCAGGTGTCGGTTCACCGATGTCTTGTACAACTGCAATGTGACCTCCCGACTCCTGTACTCAGTGAGGACCAGCGTGCCACATGTCCTGCCCATCTGTATCGCGTGTTTGTCATGGAATCATCATCTGATTTATTGTCTGTGACTTACCCCACCGTAGAGTTGATCATTTGTACAATCAGTACTGCGCAAAGATGTAAATTTAATGTGTTCCAAAAATTAATAAATACATCAAATTGGGGAATATCGAGCGTGCTGATGGATTTAGTAATCTAATGGTGGAAAGTTAGTATATTGTTTCAAATGGTTGACTGCGGGTCGCCAGGCACCTGTACCTCCTCCCCTATGGCACGAATGATGGCAGGGCATTTCCCGGGTGGTGAGGGTCCTCAGTAATGGATGCGGTCCCTGATGAAGATGTCCTCGTTGGAGGGGAGGGTTGTGCCTGTGATGGAGTTGGCTCCATCTGGAACCCTTTGCACCCTCTGGCGACCCTGTGCGTTGCAACCTCCACACCAGGCGGCGATGCGACAAACCAGAATGCTCTCCGCCGTACATCAGGAGGAACTCGCGAGTTTTCAGTGACAGACCACATCTCCTCAAACTCCTGACGATGTAATCCCTTCTGTAAAGAGAGAGATTTGGACGGTGGTGATGGTACGTGCAGAGTCAGGTCTAGAATACACTCATACTCAGATTGGAAATTACCAAGACTAGAGTAAATAAATCCAAAGATGAAATGAAACTCTTACGGTTGTGCACTGAGTGCTCAACACGAGTCTTTTAACTACAGACATTCCACTGAGGAATGTGTAGGCAATGAATGGCAGTCTGAGTCTCAAATGGAAAGTAACAGCTCTCCATACTCCGGGGAATGGGACTGCCGAACTTGGACGCACGTTCCCTTGTCGGTTAAACAGCATGCTGTTCCGGAAAGACATCACGGCCGCAGTCTAGGTAGTCATGCTCAAGACTGCCTCGAACAAATTGATTGTGCAAGATAAAGTCCTCCATGATAACTGCTATTCCATTCTTACAAGTTTCAGATATTCCTCTGTGTCCTGCCTGTGACACTGTATGATTTTATTCGCTGATCAATTGACAAAACACACCAGTGATATTTTTCCCACTAATTATGTTATCTCTCACAATCGCCCTGATCTCATCCATAATTAAGAACGCTACCCGCCCTCTTTGACCTTCTGCCTATCGCTCTGTATTAACCGATATAACCTGGATATTTAATTTGCTATCCTCTCCACCCAAATGCCACGTCTCTATAATGGCCACTGAATCATTCACATTTGCACTGATTTGTGCCATAAGTTCATTGACCTTATTTGAATAACTACAAACTTTCAGATAAAGTGATTTTACACTCATTGTGCTTTTGAAATCATATCAACTTTCTCTCCTTACACTTGAAGCTTCTTAAACACTTACGTTTCTCTTATAACCATATAACAAATACCGCACGCTTACACTCACCTAGTCCCACTCGCCCGCACTCAACCCATAACCCTCCATTCATTTCCTGTCCATAGAGCTGTCCAATTTTACTTAAATGACAATACCGAACCTGCCTCTACTACTTCTACTGGAAGCTCATTCCACACAGCGACAACTCTCTGAGTAAAGAAATTCCGCCTCGTGTTACCCTTAAACGTTTGCCCTCTAACTCTCAAATCATGTCCTCTTGTTTGTATCTCCCCTACTCTCAATCGAAAAGGCCTATCCACGTCAACTCGATCTATTCCCTCATTATTTTAAATTCCTTTATCATGTCTGCTCTCAACATTCTACGCTCCAAAGAATAAAGAACTAGTTTTTTTCAGCCTTTTCCTGTAACTTCGGTTTCCCTGTTACTTGGAAATTCAGAAGGAGTTTAATGAGGTGTCACACAAGAGGCTCCTAAACAAGACAGAATCCTGTGGCGTTCCGGGTAGGATACTGCCATGGATAGAGTCAGGAGTCAGCGAGAGGGAATAACAGTGGCCTTTTCTGTTTACCTGCCGGTGACTAGTGGTGTTCCTCAGCTGTCAGTATTCGAACCACTATTTTCACATTGTTTGACAATTATTTGGATAATGATTTGGACGCTTTCTTGCAAAATTTGCTGATGATACAAAGATAGGTGAAGCGGTAGGTAGTACTGAGGAAGCAAAGCTATTGCAACAGGAATTAGACATACTGGGAAAATGGGAAGAAAGTGCCGTATGGAATACGGTGTTGGGAAATGTATGATCATGCCCTTTGGGAAAAGGAGCAATAGGTAAGAATATTATACAATTGTGGAGTCCCTCTGCACGAGGGACTTAGAATCCCTTGTTCAGGACTCCAAAAAGTTTAATTTATTGGATGAATCTGGGGTAAGAAGGCAGAAGCTATGCTGACGTTTACTTCAAGGGGAAACGAATAAAAAATACAAGGAGATAACGGGGAGGGTATATAAGGCAACAACAAGGCCGCACTTGGAGTATTGGCAACAGATTTGGGCCCCACATCGCAGAAAGGACGTGTTGTCGGCGTAAAGAGTCCAGACGAGTTTCAAGAAGATAATTCTGGAAATGAAGGGGTTAACCTATGAGGAGCGTTCGGCTACTTTAGTCCTGTAACTACTGGAATTTAGAAGAATGCGTGATGATCTTGTTGAGACTACCGAAGGTTGAAAGGACGAGACAGGGTCGATGTGGAAAGGATGTATCCATTGCTGGGAATGTCCAGAGCCAGAAGGCGCATACACAGAATTGCGGAGCGACATGTTAGAATAGAAGCAACGAGGGTATTTGTATCCAGAGAGAAGCGAATAGGCGGAGTGCTCTACCACAAGCCATTTGACAGTTTTCTGATTGGTCAGGGCATCTAGTTATACTGCGAGGCGTATGGGATTATCTGTGGTCCGGGATCAGCCATGAACGGAATAGCAAAGCAGTTTCGGTGGGTTGAATGGCCTAATGTTTAGCATATGTCTTCTGGTGGTGTGATTTCCAATTTCAGCAAATCCATTTTATATAAGGACAACAACGTTGCTCATAATGTCACACATGAACCCTCTGCATTGCCTTGTAAAACTTAAATAAATACATCTTCACTCTTATATTCTCGTCATGTGGAAGTGAATGCGAAAATTGCATTCGCCTTCGTAACTACCGAATCCCCCTGTAAATTAACCTTGAGGGACTCCATCAGGACTTCCAAATCCCTTTGCGCCGTAGATCGTTGATTTTCTTTCAGAAAATAGTCTATACTTTTATGTCTTCTAGTAATTTGCATGACTATACACTTCCAGGCACTGTATTCCATCTGCCCTTACTTTGCCTATTTTACCTTTCTGTGTAAGACCTGCAGCCTCTCTGCTAATTCAATAGTACCTGTACCTGATCGGAAATGTTATGACCGATCTGCACGGACTGTGGTTTCACGATGAGGAAATCAGACGTTATTTTGCAGAGGGGGGTGCAACGGCTCAGAATTTGGAGCTTGTTGCTGAGAACGGAGGAAATGATTGTGCTGAACGCTGAGCTGTTGCCAAGAAACCGAAGCTTGACTTATCATTGCTGCTGTCCAGATAGTCCCAGGCCCAGTGCAGAGCAAGTCAGATGGTGATACTTGTGGGTATCAATGCCATGAATAGGACGAATGAGGAGGGAATGCAGGGAGTTATGTTCTGAGTTAAAGGGCAGGATGTCCGGGGTATTGATCTCCGGATTGCTGCTCATGCCGCGCGCTTGTGAGCCCAGAACCAGGAAAACTGTACAGTTGACTGATATGGGTTCGAACCAGTTGCGGAGGGATGTGAGCCAGATTGCCAGAACAGATTATGGAGAATTGGTGGAGGCAGATGGTTGTAACACCTCAGACGATGTTCGGAATCATATGGTTGAACTCAGGGCAACTCGTGTCCTGAGCTGCATAGATTCCATTGTGAAAAAAAAACATGTAGGGAAGGCCGATAATAGTGCTGGCGATGAAGTAACTGGTTTACGAACAGAGGCAATGCGTGGTGAGGAGAGCCTATTGATTGGTGCAAATGGCAGTTAATCGGATGAGCTGCAACGTATAAGGTGGACAATATTGAATAGGAATACTGCAGGTCAGAAGGTGTTGAATTTGAATGCGCACTCTAACTAAACCACAAAGATGAACTTGCAGCACATGTGTAGGTAGGCATGTACGAAGTTGCAGTCATCACTGAATCGTATTTGAAAGATTTTGGCTGGGAACTTACTGTCCAAGAATACACATTCTGTCGAAGGCCCAGGCCCGGAATGCAGACTGAGCTATGTTGATAAAAACGGAATTAATTCGTAAGAAAGAGATGTCATCCAAGCAACAGACACAAAAAGCCGATGAACTCAGCAGGCCGAGCAGAATCCAAGGGAAAGAATACAGACGACGTTTCCAGCCATGTCCATTCATCAGTAACCTAGGTTCGCTAGGTGTTGAATCATTGAGGGCAGGGATACGGAAATGCTCGAGTAAAAATATCTGATCACAATTCTATACAGAACACAAACACTGGTAAGGATCTGGCCTCCAAATCATAACGGGACGCAGAAATAAGAAAAGGGCAATGCTTCAGTCGACATAGGGGAGGCAAAATACGTAGGTAAATTGGGAAAATCTGGCTGGTGCTGTATTCCAGGAGGGGTATTTATAGAGTGCCTAAATTTTAGCTTTTCAGAGCAGCCCGTGGTTGAACCCAACTGGGGATCAGTTATTCTGGACGGGATGTTGATCTGACAGCCAGATCTGATTAGAGAGCTTGAGGTAGTATGACCCTCAGGGTCAAGTGGCTCACTTTCTAATGACATTTCAAATATTTCTGTCAGAGACCCTGCTATACGTAAAATAATACCCGTCAATGTCCCAGGGAATACCTTGGCAGGGCTTGGAGACTAAACCACTTCTGTATTCTTTAAAAGCGCCAGTACTTCCTCTTCTTTAATCATCATAGTTTTCATATCTACACTACTTGATTCCCTTACCGTACACAATTCAATATCCTTCTCCTTAGTGAATGCCGAAGAAAATAAATTGTTCAAATTCTCCCCCAGCTCTTTTGGCTCCAAATATAGCTGTCCAATCTGATTCTCTAAGAGACCAATTTTACCCCTCAACTATCCTTCTGCTATTAATATAACAGTAGAACCCCTCTGGATTTATTTTTACCGGACTTGACGAAACAACCTGGTATCTTCTTTTAACTTTTCTAATTTCATTCTTAAGGTTCTATTTACATTCTTTATATTCCTAGAGATCCTCATTTACATATTTATTGTAGATCTCTCTTTTCCGAACCAGTTTCCAATATTCCTGGAAAACCATGGTTCTCATAACCTTTTAACCTTTCCTTTCAACCTAACAGGAACATAAAGATTCAGTACCCTCAAAATTTCAACTTTAAATGACCTCCGTTTCTCTATTGAATTCTCCCCATAAAGCAAGTCGTCCAAATCCACTCCGTCTAAATCCTTCCGCATCGCCGCAATGTTAGCCTTTCTCCAACCGAAAATCTCAAACCTGGGTCCAGTCCTATCCGTCTCCATAATTGTATTGAAACTTGTGACAATGTGTGATCACTGGACTCGAAGTGCTCCCCAACACATTCCTTCGTCACCCGACCTATCTGCTACCCTAAAAGGAGATCCAACACTGCTCATTCTCTAGTTGATACCTCTATGTATTGCTGCAAAATCTATCCTGCACACATTTTAAATACTCGAAAACCATCGAGCCCTTCTACAGAATGGACTTTCCAGTCAATACGTGGAAAATTAAAATCTCCCACAATCAGAACCTTGTGCTTACTACAAATACCTGCTATCTCCTAACAGATTCTCGATCCCCATTCGGTGGTCTATAGTACACCCCTATAAGGGTTACTACACTTGCCACATTCCTCAATTCCATCCAAATAGCCGCTCTAGCCGAAATATCTAATCTATATTGCCAAAGCACCGCTGGAATATTTTCTCTGACAAGCAATGCAAAACGTCCTCCTCTTGACCCTCCGATTCTATCGCACCTGAAGCAACGAAATCCAGGTGTATTTAGAAGCAAATCGCACCCATCCTGTATTCATTATTTCACTATTAGCTAAAACATCATATTTCGAGGTATCAATCCATGCTCAAAGCTCATCCACCTTTGTACAATGCTCCTGTCATTAAAATAGGTACATTTAAGAAACTCTCTACCTCTTACTCTCACTTTATCCCTTACGTTGCAAATTAATTTATTATGTTTTTTCTTTCTTCTCCCCTACATTTTCGATCTTAGCCCTCCCCATCTCTGTCACCCGTCTATCCCCACTCACACACTGTCTACTAGCGTTCTCTATTTGTGAATTAACCTCCTCTCTCCTAGCCTCTTCAATTTGATTCCCACCCCCAACCATTCTAGTTTTAAGTCTCCCCAGTTTGTAAGAACTGGAGCTTGTTTTTAAGAACTGAGGAAATGATTGTGCTGAACGCTGAGCTATGGACCATAAACCGCAGCCTGGCGTAACTATTTGTTGTTGTGTAATGGTCCAGGGTCCAGTGCAAAGCAAATGAGATGCCACCCGTGTGGACCTATCTTGGAGAGAGACAGCTGATCAACGTATTTGGCCCTCTATAGATCCTCTGAGATGCTAACATCCGGGATATTCAAATAATTCTAGAGGCTTTCCGGGTGATAGGTAGGAGATATACCCAAGGTAGGACACCTTGGGTAGTTACACCCAAGGTGGAGGACACAGGAAACTGGTTGTCAGCGAGACAGGGGAAAGCGGTTAGTGAGCCAGTGCAGAGTAGCCCTGTGGTCATCATCATTAGTAGAATGTAGAACACTTTAGATACAGTCTCGCAAACAAACTAACAGAGAGAAATCCCAGTGGTCGGCCATTTAGTAGTGAGTCTGCCTGTTGACTCAGAAGGGAAAGGGGAAAAAGAGACACAAGAGTCACGCTGTGGTGACAGGGGATTCGTTTGTTAGGGGAACAGACTGGAGGCTCGATGTGCCACAATCAGATTCCCGGATGCCATGACGCCTCCCGCGTGCCAGGGTCCGGGATATCTCAAACCGAATCCTCAGCATTCGTAAGTGCGAGGGTCAAAATCCAACAGTCTGCTTACTGAGGAGATATGATTAAATTCATTCTACAGTTTCTGAGGGAGAAGCATCAGTCACATACATCAGTATCTCAAAGGAATAATGGGACTTGTAGACGCATAAGAGTGGACCCCTTGTTCAAGTCTCCCAAAAGCTTTACAGATTGAGTCTGGGGTAAGAAGTCAAATGCAATGGGGTATTTATTTCAAGGGGAAATGAATAAAAAAGAGACAAACATATCATACTGAGGCTTTATAAGGAAACAAGAAGGCCGCACGTGGAGTACTGGCAACAGATCTGGTCCCCAAATTGCATAACGAATGTGTTGTCATTGGAGAGAGTCCAGACGAGGTTCACGGGGATAATTCTGGAAATGAAGGCATTAACATATAATGAGCGTTCGGCTACTTTGGGCCTGTAGGCATTGGAAATCAGATGAATGCGTGGTCATTGAACATAGACCCTTAGAACATAATAGCACAGAAACAGGCCCTTCGGCAATTCTTGGCTGTGCCGATCTATTTTTGTGCCTACTCCCACTGACCTGCGCCCGGATCATATCTCTCCACACCCTGCCATCCATGTGCCGGTCCATGTTTTTCTTAAATTTTATAAGAGAACCTGCAGTTACTACTTCTTATGACAGCCTATTCTCCCACAATTCTCTGTGCGAACTCCCCCCACCCACCATGTTTCCTCTAAACTGCTCCACCTTCACCCTTAACACAGGTCCTCTGTGTTTTCTTTTCACTCCCCTACCTCAGTTGAATGAACATGCTTGCATTCACTCTATCTATACTCATCATAATTTCATGTAGCTCCTCAAAAGACTCATCATTCTTCTATGCTCCAGACAATAAATTCTTAACCAATTAAACTTTTCTCTGTAATTCAGTTTCTCAAGTCCTAGCGACATCTTTCTAAACCTTCCCTGCTCTCTTTCAACCTTATTATGTCCTACCTGTAGTTAGGTGACCAAACCTGGACACAATACTCTAAATTCGGTCTAACGAATGTAATATAGAACCTCACTGTAACATTCCAACTCTTATACTCAATACTTTGATTTATAAAGACCAATATACTAAAAGCTCTCATTAAGACTCTATCTGCCTGTCACGTCACTTTTAGGGAATGATTAATCTGTATTCTCAGATCCCTCTGTTCTACTACACTCCTCAGTGCCCTACTATTTACCTTGAATTTTCTACCTTGGTGTGCCTTTTCAAAGTGCAATACCTCACACTTGTCTGTATTAAACTCCATCCGATATTCTTCAGCCCTTTTTTTCCAGCTGATCCAAATCCTCCTCTCAGCTTTGAAATCCTCCCTCACAGTCCACTACATCTCCAATCTTTGTATCATCAGCAGATTTGCAGATCCAATTTACCACATGATCATCTAGATCATTGATATAGATGACAAATAACAATGAACGCAGCACTGATCCCTATGGCACAACACTAGTCACAGATCTCCATTCAGAGAAGCAATCCTCCACTACCACTCTCTGGCTTCTTTCATTGAGCCAATATATAATACAATTTGCTGCCTCATCATGTATCTCTTTAACTAAGCTCCCTCGCGGGTCCTTGTCAAAGGCCTTACTGAAGTCCATGTAGAAAGCATCCACTGTCTTCCCTTCATCCACTTTCCGGGTAACCTGCTTGAAAAACTGTAATAGATTGGTTAAACAATCCTGCTTTACAATCTCGTGATCTTGTTGAAACTACCGAATGTTGAGAGTGGCGAGATACGGTGGATGAGGAGAGGATGTTTCCTTCGGTGGGAATATCCAGCACTGGAGGGCACATATCAAAATTAAAGGGCGGCCTTTTAGAACAGAAACAAAGAGTTGTTTTTGTAGCCAGATAGAAGCGAAAATGCGGAATGCTCTGCCACAAACCAGACTGGAGCCCAAGGCAGTGAGTAGAAATAGGCGGAATATGACAGCTTTCTGATTGGTTAGGGCGTCGAAAAAAGAGAGAGACAAAAAAACAGCGAGAAGGTAGGTTGCGTGGGAGCCGGGATTAGCCATGAATGGAATGGCAGATCAGTTTTGATCGACTGAAGAGCCTTATGATTCGCACTGTCTTCTGGTCATATCAACTTCAATGTCAGCAAATCCATTATTTTCTAAAGGGACCAACATTGCTCATAATACAACAAATGTGACCTCTCCAGTGCCTTGTAAAACCTAGAAAAAAAAACCTTTACTCTTATACTCTGGTCATCGGGAAATGAAAGCGAACATTGCATTTGTCTTCCTCACCACAGACTCCACCTGTAAATTAACCTCGAGGGAATCCTGCAGCAGGAGTGCCAAATCCTTTTGACCCGAGGTTTCGTGTTGTCTTTAAGGAAATAGTCCGCTCATTTATTACTTCTGCCAAATTTCATGATCGTACACTTCCAGGCACTGTATTCCTTCTGCCAGTACTTTGTCTACTTTTCCTAAATGACTTGCAGCCTCTCTGTTAATTCAAGACTGCCTGTAGATGGGAAATGTTACTACCGATTTGCACGGACTGTGGTTTCCCGATGAGGAAGTTAATCATTATTTTGCAGAGGGTGTTGCAACAGCTCGGGATTTGGAGCTTGTTGATTAGAACTGAGGAAATGACTGTGCTGAACGCTGAGCTGTTGCCAATACACCGCAGCGTGACGTAAGCATTGCTATTGTCCTGATGGTCCAAGGCCTAGTACAGAATAAGTGAAATTGTGTTCCTTGTGGGTATCAATGCCATTGGCAGGACGCATGTGGAGGGAGTATAGGGAGATAGGTTCTAAGTTAAAGGGCAGGATGTCCAGGTTGGTGTATACGGACACACAAACAGTGGTGAAGATCTGGCCAATCCTCCGGCACTATCCCCGTTTCTGATGACATTTGAAATATTTCTGTCGGACCCGGAGATTTATCCGGGACAGAATTCCAGACGACTGGGATGACGGAGCGCTGGGGATTGCTGAGACGGGAGAGTGGAGGACGCAGGGGGTTTAGCTCTCCTATTGACTTGGGTAGTGTGTGCTGCTTTTGAGCTGGGGAGTTGCAGTTGAACTAAACAATATCTGAATCGTGAGTGTGTGAAGGGATGGGGAACAGGGATTTCCCTTTGTGTCTGTACCCGAAATAATGTGATGGGACAGTGTCGATGGAGCATCACGTTTTTGATCCCGGGGTCTGCTATGGAACGGTGTGGAGGGAGCTGCTCTCTGTGACTGCTCCGTAAAATGTGTGATCGGACGGTGTGGAGGGAGTTTCGCTCTGTGTCTGACCACGAGAGAGTGTGATGGGATGCTTTGGAGTGAGATTCACTCTGTACGTGACCAGGCAGTGTGTGATGGGACGGGTTGTTGCGATCTTCTGTCTTTATGTGAACCCGATAGCACGTGATGCGAAAGTGTGGAGGGAGTTTCATTCACTGTCTGACTCCGGAATTCTGTTATGCGACTGTGAGTGCGAGATTCTCTCCTTTTCCAAAACGTTGGGATAGCGCGGAAGGAGCTTCATTCCTTGCCTGACCCCGAATTTGTGTGATGTAATGTTGGTGAGGGAGCATCTCTAAGTGTCTATCTCCGGGAGTGTGTGAATGGATGGCATGGAGTCTTGCTCTGGGTCTGACAGTCGGTGTCAGAGGCTCATATATATTTTCCCCTTGGGACAGCCTCCAATCAGAGTTCGGAAGCGGGAGATGTGTGTATTATAAACCAGTGCCTCGCGTTTGTTTGAACAACAACGGTTCAGCAAGGCGGGTTCATCAGCAAGACAAAATAAAGATAGAAACATAGGAACATAGAAAACCTAGAGCACAATGCAGGCCATGCAGGCCATGCGGCCCACAATGTTGTACCGAACACGTCCCTACATTAAAAAAATTACTAAGTTATCTATAGCTCTCCAGTTTTTCTGAGCTCCATGTACCTATCTAAAAACCTTTTAAAATACCCAATTGTATCCTCCTCCACCACAGTCAGCGGGAGCCCACTCAACGCACTCACCACTTTCTGAGTAGAAGACATCTCCTGACATCTCCTCTGTACATACTCCCCAGCTCCTTAAAACTGTGTCCTCTAGTGGCAACCATTTCAGCTGCGGGAAAAAGCCTCTGACTATCCACACGATCAATGCCTCTCATCATTTTGTCGTTATACGTTGACTCTCTGTCAGGTCGTATTGGGAGGAAAATAGACCGAATGTTCAGTTCGCTGGAAACTGGGTGACAGTCCGGAGATTCAAAGAGGTTAAACATGCAGACCCAGTACAGCGTCCCCCTGTGGCCAAGCGGCTCAGTGACAGGTTCACCAGTTTGTATGCCTCTGGGCGGGAGAGACGAGTTAAAATGGCCAAGTGGAGATATGCGTAACAGGTCAGAACGACGCAAGAACATCCATGAAAACAGCGAAAGATGATAGCGTTACTCCTGAAACAAGGTGCAAAACACAATAACAGCATTGAAACACGGCAGAAAGCACAAATAATATGCATAAAATAGAAAACATACCATTGCAGTTGGAGGCCTTGAGCCAAATTAATACCACTGATATCAGCAGTCGGCCGCAACGGAGACTGTCTTCTGCCAAGCGACCACTGGGGGGCAGCACAGACACCTGCTTGGATGCCACGCCACACCGGCCTACGGTGCGCAGCTCCTTCACTTCATCAGCCAGCAAGCAAATCTTCAGTTCACACAACTATTTCTAACTGTTCAATCCTGCCCTGTAACGTAGGTGCTGAAACCCAGGTAACATTCTAGTAAATCTCCTCTGTACTCTCTCAATTTTATTGATATCTTTCCTATAATTCAGCGACCAGAAATGTACGTAATACTCCACATTCGGTTTTACAACTGCCTTATAAAATTTTAACATTACATCCCTAGTCCTATAGTCAATGCTCTGATTTATAAAGGCCTGCATACAAAAAGCCTTCTTCACCAGCCTACCCACATGAGATTCCACCTTCAGGGAATTATGTACCATTATTCCTGGACCACTGTTCTACTGCATTCTTCAATTCCCTACCATTTAACATGTATGTCCTATTTGGATTATTCCTACCAAAGTGTGCCACCTCACACTTATCAGCATTAAACTCCATCTGCCATCGTTCAGCCCACTCTTCTAACTGGCCTAAACCTGTCTGCAAGATTTTTAAAACTACTTAATTATCAACAACACAACCTTTCTTAGTATCATCTGCATACTTACTAATCCAATTTGCAACCCCAACATCCAGAACATTAATATATATGACAAACAACATTGGACCCAGTACAGATCCCGGAGTCACACCACTAGTCAACGGTCTCCAACCTGACAAACAGTTATCCACCACTACTCTCTGGCATCTTCCTTTCAATCCACTGTGGAATCCATTTTTCAAATTCAATATTAATACCGAATGATTGAACCTTCCTAACTAACCTTCGTGTGGAACCTTGTCAAAGGCCTTACTGAAGTCCATATAGAAAACATCCACTGCTTTACCCTCGTCAACTTTCCTCGGAACCTCTTCAAAGAATCCAATAAGATTTGTCTAACATGACCTTCCACGCACAAATCCATGCTGACTGTTTTAAATCAAACTCTGCCTATCCAGATAATTATATACACCATCTCTAATAATACTTTCCATTAACTTACCCACCACTGATGTCAGAATGACAGGCCTCTAATTACCAGGTTTACTCTCGGAACCTTAGAACCCTTTTTAAACAATAGAACCACATGAGCAATACGCCAATCCTCCGGCACTATCCCCGTTTCTGATGACATTTGAAATATTTCTGTCGGACCCGGAGATTTATCCGCTTTTATATTCCTTAAAAGTGCCTGTACTTCCTCCTTTTAAATTGTCATAGTTTCCATAACTTCCCTACTTGTTTCACTTACTTTACACAATTCAATATCCTTCCCCTGAGTGAATACCGATAAAAATACATTGTTCAAAATCTCCCCCCTCTCTTTCGGCTCCAAAAAACAACAGTCCACTGTAATTCTCTAAGGGACATATTTATCCCTCACTATCCTTTTGCTATTAATATAACTTTAGAAACCCTTCGGATTTATTTTCACCTTACTTGCCCATGCAACCTCGCATCTTCTGTTAGCTTTTCTAATTTATTTCTTTGGATACTTTTTTATATTCTTCATATTCCTCGAACACCTCAGTTACTCCATCCTACCTATATTTATTGTAGCTCTCTCTCTTTTTCCGAAACAAGTTTCCAATAGCATTTGAAAAACATGCCTCTCTCAAACTTTTGACCTTTCCTTTCAACTTGACAGGAACATAAAGGTTTTGTACGCTAAAAGTCTCTCCTTTAAATGACCTCCATTTCTCTATAACATCCTTCCCATAAAACAAATTGTCCCATTCCACTCCTTCCAAATCCTTTCGCATCTCCTCAACGTTAGCGTTTCTCCGATCAAAAATCTCAATCCTGTCCCCAGACCTGTGCTACTCCATAATTTTATAGAAACTAATGGTAGGTATTGTGATCACTGGACCCGAAGTGCCCCCCAGATCATACATCCTTCACCTGACCTATCTCATTCCCTAACAGGAGATACAACACTGTCCCTTCTCTAGTTGGCACCTCGATGTATTGCTGCAGAAAAAATATCCTGCACATATTATACACGCTCCAAACCATCCAGCCCTTTTACAGAATTGGCCATCAAGTCTACGTGTGGAAAATTAAAATTTTTCACAATAACAAACTTGTACTTACTACAAATATCTGCTATGTCCTGAAATAGTTGCTCCTCCAATTCTCGGTCCCCATTAGGTGGTCTATAATACACCGCTATAAGTGTTAATGTACCTTTCCCATTCCTTAATCCCACCCAAGTAGTCTCCCTGCACGAGCCCTTTAATCGATCCTGCCAACTCACCGCTGTAATATTTTATCTGAGAAGCAACACCTCTCCCTCTTGTGCTCTAGATTCTATCACACATGAAGCAACGAAATCCAGGAATATTTAGTTGCCAATCACACCCCTCCTGCAGCCATGTTTCACTAATAGCCACAACATCATATTTCAGTTATAAGTCCATGCTCTAAGCTCATCTACCTTTCTAACAAAGCTCCTTGCATTAAAGCAGATGCATTTAAGAAGCTCTTCACCTCTTGCTGTTTATCCCTAACGGTGCAAAACAACTATATTATCTATTTCTTCCTGCTCCCCTAGATCTTCGGTTTGAGCGATCCACTTCTCTATCACCAGCCTATCCTCCCTCACATTCTGTCTTCTACCTTCCTCTATTTGTGAACTATCCATTCGCTCCTAGTCTCTTCAGTTTGATTCCCACCCCCCAACCATTCTAGTTTAAAGTCTGCTCATTTTTTAAGAACTGGAGCATGTTTTTAAGAACTGAGAAAATGATGGTGCTGAACGCTGAGCTACGGACAATAAACCGCAGCCTGACGTAACTATTGCTGTTGTGCAATGGTCCAGGGCCCGGTGGAGAGAAAAAGGAGATTGCACCCGTGGTGGACCTATCCTGGAGAGACAAAATGTGCAGCTGGTCAACATTCTGGGCTCTCTATAGATACTCTGAGATGCTAACATCCGCTATATTGAAATAATTCGACAGGTTTGCCGGGTGACAGATATGACTTATAGAGAGGCAGTTACACGCAAGGTGGACACAGGAAACTGGGTGACAGCGTTCCAGAGGAAGGCCGTTAATGAGCCAGTGCAGAGTACCGCTGATATCATCGACATTAGTAGAATGTAGAACACTTTAGATACAGTCACGCAAACGAGCTAACGGAGAGAGGCTGAAGAGCGTGTGTGGGGTGGGGGATAAGCGTCATTGAAACCTACCGAATGCTGAAAGCACCAGACAGTGTGGATACGGAAGGTCATTTCCTTTGGTATGGGGGGGGTGCAGAACTACAGTGAACACCCTCAGAATTGAGGGGCACCCTCTCAAAACAGAGGTAGGGAGGAATTATGCCTTTAGACAGGGAGTCCTGCATCTGTGAATGTTCTGCCAAAGACCGGATGAGGCCAAATTTCAGGGATTATTAATGCCAGTTTTTGGTCGTTGCTTTATCTTCTCCTAAACTGGAATTGAATACTGACGTTGTATTTGCCTTCCTCACCACCCACTACACCTGTAACTTAATTTTGAGGGAATCCTGCACGAGGAAACGCAAATCACTTTTATCCGTAAACTGCTGAATTTTCTCTACATTTAGAAAATAGTCTCCGCCTTTATTTCTGCAACCAAATTGCATGACAGCCCCTCCAGACAGGGTAACGCATCGGCCACTGGTTTGCCCATTCTCCTAACCTGTATAAACCCCATTGTAGCCCCTCTGCTACTTCAACACTGTTCGTTGATCGGAAACTTTATGGCCGATCTACACTGAGTGTGGTTTCCTCATGAGGAAGACAAACATTCTGTTGCAGAGGGAGATGCTCTGCCCGGGATTTGGAGCCTATTGATAAGAACTGAGGAAATGATTGTGCTGAACGCTGAGCTGTTCTCAGTAAACCGCAGCCTGACGTAGGTATTGCAATTGTCCAGATGGTCCAAGGCCCTGTGTGGAGAGTGTCTGACCGTGTTATTAGCTAGCAATGGCATGGGTAGGATAAGTGAGGAGGGGATACAGGGAGTTAGGTTAAAAAGCAGGATCTCCAATATTGCCACCCGTGCCAGATACTAGTCAGGCAAGTACCAGGAAGGTAATACAGTTTACACTCATGGGTTTCTGTTAGTTACAGAGATATGGGAGACAGAGATCCAGAACAGTTATTGGAGAGGTTGTGGAGGCGGATGGTGGTAAGAACTCACACAAAGGTGGCAATCAGATAGTTGAGATCAGTGCAAATATTGTCCTGGACTGCACACATTTCAATGCAGAAGGATCTGCATTGGCTGAAAATAGTACTGCAGATGAGGAAACTTGTTGACAAACAGAGGTAATGTGTACTGAGGAGAGGCTGTTGAGGGGCAACATTGCAGTCAATTGGCTGAGTTGCAGCGTTAAATGTAGACCCCATCGATGCAGATGAATAGAGGTGTGAAGGTGATGAATTTTAATGTGCGGAGTATAATGGACAAAGCGGTGTTTCAGTGACAGGAGGCAAAGAGTGGGAATGAGCGGAGACCTTTTGATTGGCTGCCGGTGGCTCATCACTTTCCACAGGTGTCTGAGTTGGGACCAAAATGTTTTACCTTGTATGACAAACATTTGGATGATCGAACTGATCGCGTTGTTGCGAGGTTTGCAGAGGATTTGAAGATAGGTGGAGGGGCAGGCTGTTTTCAGTAAGCCGAGAGCATAGATCCTCTTCTTTAGATGGAGAGAAAATTCGGAAAAAAAATCTAAGGCTGAATGGGATTCCATAAATGTCAATTTGCAGTTTGAAGAAGGTAAGTAGAACATCAGAATTCATTTCAAGAGGGCTAGAATATAAAAGCAAGGATGTAATGTTGAGACTTCACAAAGCATTGGTGAGAACTCACGTGGAGTATTGTGAACGGTTGTTGGCGCTTTATTTAGTAAAGGATGTGCTGAGGCTGAAGAGGATGTAATGTTGAGACTTCACAAAGCATTGGTGAGAACTCACGTGGAGTATTGTGAACGGTTGTTGGCGCTTTATTTAGTAAAGGATGTGCTGAGGCTGAAGAGGGTTCGAAGGAGAGCAAGAGATTGATTCCATAAAAATCGTTTGATGACTCTGGGCCGACACCGGGATTAAGAAAATGAGTTGTGACTTCATCGAAACCTCTCGAGTGGTGAAAGGCTTTGCTCGACGAGGAGAGGATTTTCCCGCTGGTGGGACAGTGAAAGACCACAGGATACATCTCAGAATAGAGAGGCACCCTCAAGGCATCCCTTATTCGCTGATTTCCAGTGCACACAGGCCCGGAACCGTGAGAGGTTCCCCGTATATCAAGTCTTTCAATCACCGAATGATTATTGTGCATCTCCAGTGAACCCTCTCCAGTGTAAGCACGTCCTTTCCTCGATCAGGGGCCCGAAAATGCTCACAGCACTTAAACTGGGCCTCACCTGTGCATTATCCAGTCTTAAAATTAAGTCCTTGCTTATATATTCCCGTCCTCCAAAGTACAACTAACATCACATTTTCCTTCCTCAGTGCCCACTGAACCTGCAAATAAATCCTAACGGAATCCTGCACGAGTTCCCTGTGTCCCCTTGATATTTCTCCATTCAGAAAATAGTCAAAACTTAGATTTTTTTTCTATCAAAGTGCATGGCCATACACTCTCCAACACAGTAATCTATCTGCTGCACATTTGTCCATTTACGTAATGTGTCTTTCTGTAGCCTCTCTGCTACTTCAAAATTGGTGATGTTATTACTGGTGTACACTGACTGTGGTTCCCCGATGAGAACGGCTACTGTTGCAGACGGAGGTAACCCCTCAACTGTCCGTTGGTTTGGACGGGAAAAGTACAGGACGAATTCCTGTCAGAGTATCTTCCCAGGCCGAAAAGCGGGAATGCCATACGAGCTTTACTATTAGGTAACGGACCAGGTCAGACCACAGATCTCTCAGTGGGTGAGCATCTGGGAGACAGTGACCACCTCTCTCTGGCATTTAGCATTATTATGGAAAATGATAGAATCAGAGAGGACAGGCAATTTTTTAATTGGAGAAGGGCAGATCATGAGGCTAGGACTTGGAGGTGTGAATTAGAGTGATGCTATTGCAGGGAAATATACAATGGACATGTGGTCGATGTTTAGGAATCAGGATATTAAGGATAAATTGGTCCCGGTGAGGAAGGTAAAGAATGATAAGGTGAATGAACCATGGGTGACAAGTGAGGTGGAATGTCTAGTCAGGTAGAACAAGGCAGTATAATGAGGTTTAAGAACCAAGGATCATATTGGGCTATTGAGGCACATAGCGTAACAAGCAAAGAGTTTAAGGAGGGGCTGAGGAGAGTAATAAGTGAGAAAGCCTTGCCGAGAAGGGTAAAGGAAAAATCCCAATGAATCCTTCAATTATGTTGTTGTTCTGGAGCATGTTGGTTCTGGATCCCTACTTTTCGTGATTTTTATTAACCTCCTGGATGTGGCGCTGGAAGGGTGGGTTGGCAAGATTGCAGACGACGCAAAGGTTTGTGGTGCTGTGGATAGTGTGGAGGATCGTCGAAGATTGCACAGAGACATTGATAGGATGCAGAAGTGGGCTGAGAGGTGGCAGATGGAGTTCAACCCGGAGAAGAGTGAAGTGGTACACTTTGGAAGTACAAATTCCATGGCAGAGTACATAGTAAATGGCAGGATACTTGTGAGTGTGGAGGAGCGGAGGGATCTGGGGGTACATATCCACATATCCGAGAAAGTTGCCTCAAAGGTAGATGGGTACTTAAGAAAGTTTATGGGTTGTCAGCTTTCATAAGCCGAGGGATAGAATTTAAGGTTCACGAGGTAATGAGGGAGCTCTATAAATCTCTGGTTAGGCCACACTTGGAGTACTGTGTCCAGTCCTGGTAGCCTCACGATAGGAAGGATGTGGAAGCATTGGAGATGGTAGAGAGGAGATTTACAAGGATGCTGCCTGGTTTAAAGAGTATGCATTATGATCAGAGAGTAAAGGAGCTAGGGTTTTACTCTTTAGAGAGAAGGAGGATGAGAGGAGACATTTTAGAGCTGTACAAGATATAAAAGGAATAAATAGAGTGGACCGCCAGCACCTCTACCCCAGGGCACAACTGCTCAATACATGAGGACATGGCTTTAAGGTAATGGCAGCGATGTTCAAAGGGGCTATTGGAGGAAGGATATTTTACTCAGAGCGTGGTTGGTGCGTGGAACGCACTGCCTGAGTCAATATTCGAGGCAGATACACTAGTGAAATTTAGGAGACTACTAGACAGGAATTTACTGTGGGGGGGGGTGGTTATATGGAAAACAGTGTTTAAGGGCCTGTACTGTGTATTCGATGTTCTATGTTATTTTTACTGGCCCAATTTACACTGTGAATTTTGGGCAATAGCCAAAAGCCAAATATACACAGTGAGATATTTCAAGAAACACTTGTTAGATTTCAGACAGTCTAAAATGCTTCCGGTCGGTGCACAAAATTAGAACTGCACGTCTGCAATCAGTTCCTCTTTTCCCAAGACAGTGTCGGACAACGTTTAGCAATGCCTCATTCTCGACATGAAATGTTGCTAGCTTTTGTTAGCTCCCACAAGCAAGGCAGCGTCTGCATCTTATCCTGTGACCTTCGTGGCCTCAATCTTCTGCTAGTCAAGCTTGGCAACAACGTTTAGTTTTTCAACAATAAAACAAGTTAACATATCATAGGATCATAAGAGTTAGAAGCAGAATTAGACCATTTAGTCAATTGAGTCTGATCCAACATTTCATCGTGGGTGATCTAATTTACTTTTCAACTTCAGTCCCCTGCCTTCTTCCAATATTCCATCAATCACTCACCAATCAAGAACCTCTGGCCATAAATGAACGGGGAATTTAAATAAATAAATAAACAATCAAACAAACAAACAAACAAACAAATAAATAAATAAATAAATAGAAAGATAGATAAATAAATAAATAAATAGATAGATAAACAAACAAACAAACAAATAAATAAATAAATAGATAGATAAATAGATAGATAGATAGATAGATAGATAGATAGATAGATAGATAGATAGATAGATAGATAGATAGATAGATAGATAGATAGATAGATAGATAGATAGATAGATAGATAGATAGATAAACCATGGCCTCCACGGCCGCCTCTGGCAAATATATCCACAGATTCGCCACACTCTGGTTAAAGAGAATTGTCCTCCTCTCCGTTCTAAAAAGACACGCTGCTCCTCTAAGTTCTTGTCCTTTGGTCTCCGACTCCCAAACCACAGAAAACTTCCTCTGCACACCCACTGGATCAAGTGTTTTGATTATTCGATAGATTCCAATGCGGTCACCGCGTTACTTCTAAATTCCAGTGAGTACTGGCCTGGAGATACCGAGCACTTCTCATATGACGCTTTTCAACCATGGACTAATTTTTGTGAAACTTCTTTAAAACCTCTCCAGTTTGAGCACAACCTTCCTAGTATAACACGTACAAACAAGCTGGATGAACTCAGCAGGTCGGGCAGCATCCGTTGAAATGAGCAGTCAACGTTTCGGGCCGAGACCCTTCGCCAGGACTAAAGAAGGAAGGGGTAGGGGCCACATAAAGAAGGTGGGGGGAGGGTGTAAAACCAATCAGAGGAATGATGAAGGTTTGGGGGAGGGGAACTAGGGAGGGTATAGGCAGGACAGGTGAAGAAGAAATCTAAGTGGAAAACACTATGTCTAGTAGAAGAAGGCAGAATCATAAGAAATGTGACAGGCAGCTAGAAGAGGAGACATAGCGAATGTGAGATGGGGGAAGGGAGAGGGAGAGAATATGGACATGTCCATGCCGATCTGCCTATACATGGACTCCTTCACTGCCATGATGAGGCCAAACTCAGGTTGGAGGAGCAACACCGCATATACCGTCTGGGAAATCTCCAGCCCCTTGGTATGAACATCGAATTCTCCAACTTTCGGTAATTCCCTCCTTCTCCCTTCCCCCCTTCCCACGTTCACTCTGTCTCCACTTCTAGCTGCCGAGCACCTCTCTCACGATTCTGCCTTCTTCTACTACCTATAGTGCTTTCCCCTTAGATTTCTTCTTCACCTCTCCAGCCTCTCCCCTCCCAGCTTCCCCTCCCCCACCCCTTGATCTTTCCTTTGATTGGTTTTCCACCCTTTACGCAACTTCCTCAGTTCTGACGAAGGGTCTCGTCCCGAAACGTTGACTGCTCATTTCAACGGATGCTGCCCGACCTGCTGAGTTCATCCAGCTTGTCTGTATGTGTTGATTTGACCACAGCATCTGCAGCATACGATGTGTTTACTTTCTAATATAAGACGACCAAAACTGTTCACAATACTCCAGGTGATGCTGAAGAGGGTTCTAACGAGAGTCAAGAGATTGAATCCATGAAAACCGTTTGATAACTCTGGGCCTACACCAGATTAAGTAAATGAGTTGTGACTTCATCGAAACCTCGTCAAAAGTGATAGGCTTTGTTCGGGTGGATGTGCAGACTATTTCCCCGCTGGTGGGAGAGTGAGAGAGGATACATCTCAGAACAGAAAAGCGTCCCTTATGAACGCCCTGTTCTCTGAATTCCAGTGAGTGCTGGCCCAGAGCCGTGAAAGGTTCTCCGCATGTCAGAACTTTAAATCGCCGAATAATTATTGTGCAACTTCTGTGAACCCTCTGCAACGTAAGGGCATCCTTTCCTCGATCAGGGGCACGAAAATGCTCACATACGCTTAAACTGAGCCTCACCTGTGCCTTATAACGTCTGAAAACTGCATCCTGGCTTATATATTATAGTCCTAACATCACATTTGCTTTACTCACGACCGACTGAAGCTGCAAAATAACCTTCAAGGAGTCATGCTCGAGGTCCCTTTGCACGTAGGTTTTTTTTTCCATTTAGAAAATAATCTACACTTATAGTTTTCTACAAACGTGTATATCCATACACTCTCCAACGCTGTAATCCATATACTGCACCTTTGCACATTCTTCCTAAGTCCTGCTGTAGCCTCTCTGCTACTTCAAAACTGCCTCTAGATCGGTAATGTTATTATTGGTCTACACTGACTGTGGTTCCCCAATGAGAAAGTCAAACATACTGTTGCAGACGGAGGTAACCCCTTAACCGTCCGTTGGTTCAGACGGGGCAGAGTTTCTTTACTGTTCCCGGGACGGATTCATGTTACAGTCTGTTGACAGGCCGAAGAGGGGGAATGCTATTCTAGTTCTCGTATTAGGTAACGGACCGGATCAGATCAGGTCACGGATCTCTCAGAGAGTGAGCATCTGGGGGACAGTGATCACCGCTCCCTGGCCTTTAGCATAATCATTGAAATGGATAGAGGCAGAGACGACAGGATTTTTTTTTAATTGGGGAAGGTCAAATTATGAGGCAATAAGGCTAGAACGTGCAGAAGTGAATTGGAGTGATGTCATTGCAGGGAAATATACTTTGGACATGTGGTCGATGTTTATGATTCAGGACATTAGTGATAAATTTGTCCCGGTGAGGAAGATAAAGAATGGTATGGTGAAGGAACCATGGGTGACAAGTGTGCTGGAAAATCTAGTCAGGTAGAAGAAGTCAGCATTCATGAGGTTTAGGAAGCAAGGATCAGATGGGTCTATTGAGGAATATAGGGTAGCAAGCAAGGAGATTAATGAGGGGTTGAGGAGAGCAGGAAGGGGGCATGAGATAAAGGTGGGAAGATGTGCCTGCTTACTCTCACCTAGTCCCATCTACCTGCACTCAGCCCATAACCCTCCATCCATTTCCTGCCAATATACCTATCTATTTTATTTTAGGACAAAATAGAATCTGCCACTACCACTTCTACTGGAAGCTCGTTCCACGCAGCTACTACTCTCTGAGTTTACCCTTGTCTTACAACTAAACATTTGCCCCTAAACTCTCAACTCATGTCCCCTTGTATGAATCTCCACTACTCTCAACAGAAAAAAGCCTATGCACATCAACTTTATCAACTCATAATTTTAAACTTTTCTATCAATTTCCCTCTCAACGTTCTACGCTCCAAAGAATAAAGACCTAACTTGTTCAACCATTCTCTTTAACTATGGTGCTGAAAAGCAGGTGACATTTAGTAAATCTCCTCTGTGCTCTCTCTATTTCGTTGACATTTTTCCTTTAATTCGGTGACAAGAAATGTACACAAAAGTCCAGATTTGGCCTCACCAATGCCTTGCACAATTTCAACATTACATCCCTACTCCTATACCCAATGCTCTGATTTATAAAGGTCAGCATACCAAAAGCGTTCTTCACCACCCTATCCACATGAGATTCCACCCTCAGGGAACCATACACTATTATTCCTAGATCACTCTATTCTATTGCATTCCTCAATGCCATACCATTTACCATGTATGTCGTATTTGGATTATTCCTACCAAAAAGTAGTACCTCACACTTAACAGCAATAAATTCCATCTGCCACATTTCAGCCCACTCTTCTAAATGGCCTAAATCTCTCTGCAAGCTTCCAAACACTACTTCATTATTTACTACGCTACCTGTCTTAGTATCATCTGCATACTGACTAATCCAATTTAAAACTCCATCATCAAAATCATTAATGAATATCAGAAACATTATTCGATCCAGTACAGATCTCAGAGGCCTCCAAACTGACAAACTGTTATCCGCCAATCCACGGCTTCTCCCACCCAGCCACTGTTGAATCCATTTTACTACTTCAATATTAATACCTAACGATTGAACCTTCCTAACTATCCTTCACTTCCCTCGTCAACTTTCCTAGTAACCTCTTCAAAAAATTCACTATGATTTGTCATACATAAACTTCCACACACAAATCCATCTTATTCAGACCCTGTCTATCCAGATAATTATAGATACCATCTCTAAGAATACTTTCCATTAATTTACCCGCCACTGACGTCAAACTGACTGGCCAATAATTGCCAGGTTTACGCTCAGAAATATTTTTAGCAATGGAATCGTATGCGCAATACGCCAATCCTCTGGAACCATCTCCGTTTCTCCTGACATTTGAAATATTTCTGTCAGAGCCCCTGCTATTTCTACACTAGCTTCCCTCAAGGTCCTAGGGAATATCCTGCAGGACCCGGAGACTTATGCACTTTTATTATGCTTAAAAGCATCAGCACTTACTCCTCTTTACTCATCATAGTTTCCATAACTACCTTACTCTTTTTCCCTTACACAATTCAATATATTTCTCCTTAGTGAATACCGAAGAAAAGGAAATTTTCAAAATCTCCCCCAAATCTTTTGGCTCCACATATAGCTGTCCACTCTGATTATCTAAGGGACCAATTTTATCCCTCACTATCCTTTTGCTATTAATTTAACAGCAGAAACACTTTGTATTAATTTTCATCTGACTTGCCAAAGCAAACCCTTGTTTTAGGTTTTCTAAATTATTTCTTAAGATTCTTTTTACATTCTTTATATTTCTCCAGCACCTCATTTACTCAATGCTGCCTATATTTATTGTAGATATCTCTCTATTTCCTAATCAAGTTTCCAATATCCCTTGAAAAACATGATTCCCTCAACCTTTTAACCATTCCTTTCGACCCAACAGGAACATAAAGATTCTGTACCCTCAAAATTACACCTTTAAATGACCTCCACTTCTCAAATACATCCTTCCCATAAAACAAATTGTCCTACTGCACTGTTTCTAAATCCTTTCGTATCTCCTCAACGTTACTCTTTCTCCAATAAAATATTTCAGCCCTTGGGTCCAGTCCTGTCATTCTCCTTAATTATATTGAATCTAATGGCATTGTGATCACTGGACCCGAAGCGCTCCCGAACAAATATATCCGTCACCTGACCTATCTCATTCCCTAACAGGAGATCCAACAGTGACCCTTCTCTAGTTGGTACCTCTATGTATTGTTGTAGAAAAAAAAAACTATCCTGCACACATTTTACAAACGCGAAACCATCCAGCCCTTTAACAGAATGGGCTTCCCACTCTATTTGTGGAAAATTAAAATCTCCCTCAATCACAACCTTGTGCTTAGTACAGATTTCTGGTATGTCCTTCCAAATTTGTTCCTCCAATTCTCTCTCCCCAAGAGGAGGTCTATAATAAACCTCTATAAGTGTTACTAGATCCGTCCCATTCATCAATTCCACCCAAATAGCCGCTCTAGACGAGCCTTCTAATCTATCTTGCCAAAGCATCGCTGTTATATATTCTCTGACAAGCAATGCAACCCTCCCCCCTCTTGACCCTCCGATTCTATCAAACCTGAAAAATCAAAATCCAGAAATATTTAGTTGCCATTCACACCCCTCCTGCACACATGTTTCACTGTTAGCTAAAACATCATATTTCCAGGTAGCAATCCATGCCCTAAGCTCATCCACCTTTGCTGAAATGCTCCTAGCATTAAAATAGATGCATTCAAGACACTTTCCACCTCTTACTCTCTGTTTATCCCTAACGGTGAAACAACTTTATTATAGTTTTTCTTCCTTCTCCCCTACATTTTCGGTCAGAGCGCTCCCCCTCTCTCTCATCAGCCTATCCTCCCTCACACATTCTCTACTAGCTTTCTCTATTTGTGAACTAACCTCCTCTCTCCTAATCTGTTCAATTTGATCCCCATGCCCCAACCATTCTATTTTAGTCTCCCCAGTTTTTAAGACTTGAGGAAATGATTGTGCTGAACGCTGAGCTATGGCCAATAAACCGCAGCCTGACGTAACTATTGCTGTTGTGCAATGCCCGAAAGCCCAGTGGAGAACAAATGAGATTGCACCCGTTGTGGACCTTTCGTGGAGAGGGACAAAGTACAGGTCAACGTTCTGGGTCCTCTATAGATCTTTTGAGATGGTAACATATAATTAGAGGATTACCCGGTGACAGATAGGACTTATGGGGAGGTAGTTAAAACCAAGGTAGAGGACACAGACCTGGGTGACAGTAAGGCAGGGGAAAACGGTTAGTGAGCCAGTGCAGAGTAACCCTGTTGTCATCCTCAGTAGTAGAATGTATAACACTTTAGATACAGTGTCGCATACAGAGAGTGGTCGCAGTGGTCGGCTGTTTGGCAGTGAGTCTGCCTGTTGACTCAAAAGGGATGGGGGAAGAAGACACACCCTTTTGGTGATAGGGGATTCGTTAGTTAAGGGAACAGACTGGAGGCTTGCAGTGCCACAATGAGATTCCCGGATGGCATGACGCCTCCCGCGTGCCAGGGTCCGGAATATCTCAAACCGAATCCTCAGCATTCGTCAGTGCGAGGGTCAAAATCCAGAAGTCTGTTTACTGAAGAGGTATGATTAAGTTCATTCTGCATTTGGTGAGGGAGAAGCATAAGTCACATGTATCAGTATCTCAATGGAATAATGGGATGTGCAGAGGCAGAAAATTGGATCCCTTGTGCAAGGCTCTCAAAAGTTTAATTTACAAGTTGTGTCTGGGGCAAGAAGGCAAATGCATTGGGGGCATTTATTTCAAGGGCAAATGAATAAAAGAAACAAGGATATCATGCTGAGGCTTTATAAGGAAACCAGAAGGCCGCACGTGGCGTATTGGCAACAGATCTGGGCCCCATATCGCATAAAGGATGTGTTGTCATTGGACAGAGTCCAGAAGAGGTTCACGAGGATAATTCTGGAAACCAACTGGTTAACATAAGAGGAGCATTCGGCATCTTTGGGCCAGTACGCATTGGAAGTGAGAAGAATGCGCGGTGATAGAACCACAGAACCATAGAACATTACAGCACAGAAACAGGCCCTCCGGCACTTGTCTGTGGCGAACCATTTTTCTGCCTAGTCACACTGACCTGCCCCTGGGCAATATCCTTCCATACCACTCTAATGCATGTACCGGTCGAAGTTTTTCTTAAATGTTATAAGTGAGCCTTAATTTATAACTTCATCTGACAGCTCATTCCACATATCCCACCATTCTCTGTGTGAAGAAACCACCCGCCCATGTTTCCTTTAAACTGTTCCCCCTTCATCCTTAACCTATAACCACTGTTGTTTTTTTCTCCCCTAGCCTCAGTGGAAAAAGCCTGCTGCATCTCACCATCTATACCCATCATAATTTTCTATACCTCTTCAAATCTCCCCTTATTCTATTCCGCTCCAGGGGATAAATTCTTAAACCATTCAACCTTTCTCTGTAACTCTGTTTCTCAAGTCCCAGTGACATCCTTGTAAACCATCTTTCAACCTTATTAATATCCTTCCTGTAATTAGGTGACCAGAACTGCACACAATACTCCAAATTCGGCTTCACCAATGTCTTATATAACAATATTATAACATTCCAACTCTTATACTCAATACTTTGGTTTATACAGGCCAATGTACCAAAAGCGTTCTTTTCGACCCGATCGACCTATGACGTCAGTTTTAGGGAATTATGTATCTGTGCTCCCAGATATCTCTGTTCTCCTGCACTCCTCAGTGTCCTACCATTTACCTTGTATGTTCTACCTTGGTATTTCCTTCCAAAGTGCAATGCCTTATGCTTGTCTGTATTAAACTCCATCTTCCATTTCTCAGCCCTTATTTCCAGCTGATCCACATACCTCTCTAAGCTTAGAAAACCTTCCTCACTTTCCAGTACATCAGCAGTCTTTGTGTCTTCAGCAAATTTGCTGATCCAATTTACCACATTATCATCCATTTCATTGATATAGATGACAAATGACAATGGAGCCAGCACTGACCCCTGTGGCACACCAGTAGTCACAGGCCTCCACTCAGGTAATCAATCCTCCACTATCTCTCTCTGTCTTCTCCCATTGAGCCAATCTCTCATGCAATTCACTACCTCTGCATGTATACCTAGCGACTGAATCTTCCTAACTAACCTCCCATGCGTGACCTTGTCAAAGACCCTACTGAAGTCCACGTAGACAACATCCATTGTCTTCACTTCATCCACTTTCCTGGTAACCTCCTCGAAAAACTCTATTAGGTTGTTTAAAAAATCTTGTGATCTTGTTGAACCTACCGAGTGTTGAAAGTGCTGTCTACGATGGGTGTGGAGGGGATGTTTCCTGTGATGGGGATATACAGAACGTGAGGGCACATGCTCAAAATTACGGGGCGGCCATTCAGAATGGAAGCAAAGAGGAGTGCCTGTTGCCAGAATGAAGCGAATATGCGGAACGCTCTGACACAAACCACGCTGGAGGCCAAGCCCGTGAGTAGAGATAGGCGGAATATGACAGTTTTCTGATTGGTTAGGGCATCAAAAATAGGCGAGAAGGTTGATTGAGTGGGATCCGAGATTAGTCATGAATGGAATGGCAAATCTGATTTGATGGGCTGATATACTTCGCAATATCTTTTGGTCGTATCAACTCCGATGTTGGCAAATCCATTATTTTCTAAAGCGACCCACATTGCTCATAATACAACAAATGTGATCTCTCCAGTGCCTTGTAAAGCCTAGAAAATAAACCTTTACTCTTATACTCTGGAATGAATGCGAACATTGCATTTGTCTTCCTCACCACCGACTGCACCTGCAAATTAACCTCGAGTGAATCCTGCACCAGGACTCCCAAATCCCTGTGAGCCTTACTTTGTTGTTGCTTTTTTAATGAAAATAGTACACACTTTTATGTATTCTGGCAAATTGCATGACCGTACACTTCCAGGCTCTGTATTCCATCTGCCAGTACTTTGCCCGTTTGTTTCTGATCTGTATAACACTTGGTAACCTCTCTGCTACTTCAACACTACACCTGGATCGGAAATGTTAAGACCGATCTCCACGGACTGTGGTTTCACGATGAGGAAGTCAAAGATTGTTTTGCAGAGGGAGAAGCAACGGCCCAGGGTTTGGAGCTTGTCGATGGGAACTGAGGAAATGACTGTGCTGAACACTGAGCTGTTGCCAATAAACCGCAGCTTGACTTAAGAATTGCTGTTGTCCGGATGGTCCCAGGCCCACTGCAGTACAAGTGAAATCGAGTTACTTGAAGGTATCAGTGCCATGGATAGGGTGTATGAGGAAGGAGTACAGGGAGTTAGGTTCTAAGTTAAAGGGCAGGATGTCCAGGGTGGTGATCTCAGGATTGCTTCTCGTGCCGCGCGCTAGTGAGCCCAGAACCAGGAAAACTGTACAGTTGACAGTCATCGGTTCGAACCAGTTGCTGAGGGATGGGAGCCAGATTGCCAGTATGTGTGGAGGCAGATGGTTGTAAGACCTCACACGATATTCGGAATCATATGATTGAGCTCAGTGCAACTCCTGTCCTGAACTGCATACATTTCATTGCAGGAGAATTGTAGGAAAAGCGGGTAATAGTGCTGACGATGAAGTAATTGGTTTAGAAATAGAGGCAATGCACACTGAGGAGAGGTTGATGACTGGGGGAAATTGCAGTCAGTCGGCTGAACTGCAACTTAAACGGTGGACAAAATGGAAAAGGGTAAAATTAGATAATGAAATGATGAACAACAGGACAAAATGTGCGGATTTTGAATATGCTCGGTAACCATAACACAAAGCTGAACTTGCAGCACAGTTGCAGATTGGCAGGTCTGATGTTACAGGCATCACTGAATCATGACTGAACAACTGTAGCTGGGAACTTAATGCCCAAGGATATACATTCTGTCGAAGGCACAGCCGGGAATGCAGAGCTCTGTCGGTAAAAACGAAATAAAGTCGTAAGCAAGAAATGACATCCAAGTAACAGACACAAAATGCTGGAAGAACTCAGCAGGCCGGGCAAAATCTACGGGAAAGAATACAGACGACGTTTCGGGCCAAGTCCTTTCAGCAGTGATCTAGGGTCGCTCGATGTGGAATCATTGAGTTTACGGATATTGAAATGCTCTTGAAAAAACACCTGATCGGAATTGTATACAGACACACAAAGAGGGGTAAGGATCTGGCCTACAAAATACAACAGGACACGGAAAATGCATGCCAAAAGGACAATGTTGCAATCGTAATGGGGGACGACAGTATGCGGCTAGATTAGGGAAATCCGGTTGGTGCCTGATTCCAGGAGGGGTTTTTCTAGAGTGCCTACGATCGGGCTTTTAGAGCAGCTCGTAGTTGAAGCCAACTGGGTATCGGGTATTCTGGACTGGGTGTTGGTCAGTCAACCATATCTGATTGGAGAGCTTGAGGTAAAAGACCACTCGGGGGAGAGTGATTATAACATCAAAAGTTTCATCCTTAAGTTTGAGTAGGAGAGGCTCGATTCAAATGTATCATTGCTACAGTGGGGGGAAATACAGATGCACGTGGGAACGGTTGGCCAGAATCGAATGGAGAAAAGCACTAGCAGGGTTGACAGCAGATCAGCAATGGCTGGAATTTCTGGAAGCAATTGAGAAGGAACAGGATATGTAAATTCGAATGAGGAAGATCTATTCTCAAGGAAGGTTGACACAATCGTGGCTAACAGACGAAGTCAAACATCACATAAAAAGTAAAGAGAAGGCATATATTAGAAAAAAGTTTCGTGGAAAGTCGGACGATAGAGAAGTGTTCAAAAACAAACCTAACGTAATTTAAAATGAAACTAAAGAGGTAAAGATGGGATATGAAATTAAACTAGACAATAATTTCAAAGAGAATCCCTGAAGTTTCTTCAGATGGATGAACCGGAAGGAGGTGAGGAGGTGGGTTTAGGACCGCTGGAAAATGATGCTCGACAGTTAGTAATGGAGAGAAAGAAACAGCAGATGGAATGAATGACTATTTTACTCTAGTCTTCACTGTGGCAGACACGACCAGTAGGATGGAAGTTACAGGTTGTCAGGGTTTCGGAAGTGTGAGAAGTTACCATCACTGGACAGAAGGTTCTTGCGATACTGAAAGGTCTGAAGGTAGATGAGCCAGCTGGACTTGATGGTCTACACGCCTGGGCTCTGAAAGAGGTGGCAGAAGAGATCGTGGAGGCATTAATAATTACATTTCAAGACACATTAGATTCTGGAATGGTTCCGGAAGAATGAAAATTGTGAATGATACTCCTTTCTTCAAGAACAGGTAAATGCAGTAGAAAGGAAACTCTAGCCCAGTTAGACTCTCAGCGGTTGGGAAGCTATTAGAGACCATTATTAAGGAAACACTGGGCCAGTTAGTCTGAGCTCAGCGGTTGGGAAGGTATTAGAGCCCATTATTAAGGAAACTCTGGGCCAGTTAGTCTGAGCTCAGCGGTTGGGAAAGTATTAGAGACCATTGCTAAGGGAACTCTAGGCCAGTTAGACTCAGCTCTGTGGTTGGGAAAGTATTAGAGACCATTGTTAAGGGAACCCTAGCCCAGTTAGACTCAGCTCTGTGGTTGGGAAGGCATTAGAGTCCATTTTTAAGGTTGAGGTCGCAGGGTAGTTCGAGGTATATGGTATAATCGGCCGGAGTTTCTTTGAGGGAAAAAGCTGCCTGATATATCTGCTGTAATCTTTGATGAAATAACATGCGGATCCGCGAAGGAGAATCGTTTAATGTCGTGTTCTTTGGATTGTCAGAAGACCTTTGCAAGGTACTACACATGAGGCTGATTAACAAGCTACGAGCTCATGGTATTGCAGTGAAAATTCAAGCATGTGTAAGGCAGTGGCTATTTAGCAGGGGGGGGGGAAAGAGTGGGAATAAAGGCAGACGTCTTTTTATTCTGATTGACTGCCGGTGACTCATCCTGTTCCTGGGGTCTATGTCGGGACCGATACTTTGCACATTCTGTGTCAATATTTTGGATAATAGAATTGATGACTTTGTTGCAAAGATTGCAAACTACAGGAAGATAAATGGAGGGGCAGGCAGTTATAAGGAGGTAGAGAGTCTACAGATGGAACTGGACAAATTAGGAGAATGGTCAAAGAAGTGGCAGATGAATACAAGTGTTGGGAAGTAAAAGGCCACGCATGTTGGCAGAAGAAACGAAAACGGAGGCAATTTTGTAACTGTAGAGAAAACGGAAACCACAAACTGAGGCTGACACTGACAGGGACTTGTGAGAATTCCCTGAAGGTTAATTTGAATGTTGCCTCTGTGATCAGGAAGTCCAATGCCACGTGAGCATTTATTTCCAGGGAAATTTAACGCAAGGATTTCTCGTTCTGAACTCATCAAGCACTGCTGAGGCGTCACGGGCAGTATTGAGACCATTCTTGGGCCGCTTATTTTACCGAGGCTGTACGGAAACTGGAGAGGGTTTAAAGGGGGTTCACGAAAATTATCCCGGGATTTAAAGGATTGTCATATGAAGAGCGTATGGTGGCTCTGGGTCGGTATTCAATGGAATTCAGAAGGACGAGGGGTGACCTCATTGACACCTCTCGAACGGTGAAAGGTTTTTTTATGGAGGGGATGTTTAGTGGATTTGCCCTGTGCTGGGATAGTCAAAGACCAGAAGATACAGCCTCAGAATAGAGGGACGGCCATCATTCACGTCGTATCCCTCTGAGTAACTCACTGCCATTCAATCCCGAAATCATT
Organism: Hypanus sabinus; assembly: GCF_030144855.1. NCBI lineage: Eukaryota > Metazoa > Chordata > Chondrichthyes > Myliobatiformes > Dasyatidae > Hypanus > Hypanus sabinus. The sequence goes on from NW_026779616.1 coordinate 832,355, forward strand.
CTTGTGAACCGGCTTTGAACATTCTCTGATATAAACACATCCTTTCCTCGAGAAGGGTCTAGAAACCACCGACAACGCTCCGAATGACGCCTCACCAGTGTCTCATAAAGTCTCAATGTTTTAAAATTATTTATATATTCTGGACGACCCGGAACGCGATTATCATATTTGCCTTCTTCACCGTCAATTCAAACTAAAAGTTTACCTGAAAGGAATCATGCACGAGGTCTCCCAAATCAAAGATACTTCAGTTTTCTCTCCATTTAGATCCAGACTGTTGGTTGACACAGGTCTGCAGATCCCTATTAGGACATCATAGAGGACTGACACCTTGGGAGGGTTCACACACCTGAAGGACGTTCTGACGTTGTGACTGAAACAGAGATGACAGAGACGAGGTGTCTCTTTCACCACTGTTCATCTCCGTGAGCTCCTGACTCCTCTGCCGTCTCCGTTACAACCTACCTCGCCTAAACTCCACAACTCAGTCACCCCTTTGCTCCACTGCACCCTTTTGCCTCATTCCCGGCCTCTACGTCACAACTCTCAGTTTGCTTGTACAGCTCCATCACCAACAGCCCACCACATCTCTGGCGGCAACCCCACCCCTCCTCTACAAATCTCCCTTTCTCTGTTCACGTGATTTTTCAGGAAGATTGGGGAGTTTTGTCGCCTGGTCTTACGTCATTTTCTATTCGACATCTGCCCCTCGGTTCTGAGACTCTGCACAGTGCTGTGTAGATAGACCGATTATTTGGTTAGTGTCGTGTGTGCAATGTCACCAACCCGGTCCCGCCCACTTCTCGCCTCTCCTTCCTTTCTCTTCCCTCTGCAACACAACAGCTATCAGACACACACAGACACAGACGCGCAGTCTCTGAGGCAGACACACAAGTCAAGACCTCTGGAACGGCCGTAGGTAGGGAGATGGTGGGGAAGGGAGGAATGGTGAGAGGGACAGAAGGAGCGGGTGAGGGCTGAGGGTGGGACTGAGGGTTACGGAGGGAGGGCGGTGAGGGAAGAGGGGAAGGAAGGACGAGTGGGGGAGAGGGAAGAAGAAATGTGTGGGGGTGGGATGGAGAAGCGAAAGAAGGTGTGGAGGGAAAGCAGCGAGAAATGAAGGAGGCAGACGGAGTAAAAAGGAGAGTAGGGCGGATATTGGGGGAATAGGAGAAGGTGAACGACGGCTGCGTGTACCGAGTTAAGAAGCGCAAAACCGTTCCCCACCATCGAAAAATTCGGAAGGGGCGTGTAGAGGGATATGCGGAAGGAGAACGAGTGGGACTAGGAGAGCAAAGGGGAATCGTGGAGAGAAAGGAAGGGAAGAAGGAATGGAGAGAGTGATAAAAGCAGGAAGGTCGGAGGTCGGAGCGGGAGAATGAGAGCGAGATGAAGGGAGAGTGAGATGGAGTTTCAGAGAGAGAGGGAGAGAGCGAGAGAGAGAGAGAGAGAGAGAGAGAGAGAGAGAGAGAGATTGCAGTGCGATATGGGAAGATCGAGTGCAAGGAAGTCAGTATGTGCTTGTGTGCTGGAGTGTTTCCTTTGGCCAGTCACTCTCCAGATCTCTCTCCTCCCTCTATTTCTCATCATCACGCCCCCGCTACTCTCATCTCACTCAACCACCCTCTCTCACACAAGCAATCTCTCTCCTCCCCGCACTTCCTCTCTCATCTGTGTCCCTCTCTTTATCGGCTGTTCATCATGTGTTAGTGGACCACGGTGACCCACTCCGGGTTTCCTGTCCCGAAGGTCCCGTCACTTTCAGGAGCTCAGAGACTCGACAGGATGGACGAGAGCGGGATCTACGAGAACATGCGGTTCACAAGAACGGACCCACAAGCTCCTTCGGGAGGTGAGTGGTGCGGAGAGAGGCTACCGCTGTCTCTGACCGTGGGAGTATGATATAGGATAGCGTGGACGGAGCTACTCTCCATGGCTGACCCCGGGGATGTGGAGTGGTCGGTTAGTTCTGAGGGCGCTTTACTCGGTGTCTGACCCCAGGAGCTCATGACGAGTCGCTGTGAAGGGAGTTTTAAGGCTGATTTATACTCTGCGCAGTAGCCCAATGCGTAGCCTTTGTAAGTGGCCTGCGCCGTTGCGAGCATTTATATCTGTGCGTTGGTATTTCCGCGTCGATCTGCAATCCACCGCCAAAACGCTAGATGGCGGTATGGTTTCTATATCTGTGAATGGACAGTGTGGCGAGAGCTGCACTGTGTTTCTGTCCAAGCAATGTGTGATTGGACTGTGTGGAGAGATTTTCTCTCTGTGTCTCTACCGTGAGTGTGTTGTGTGATGGTGTGGAGGGAGATTCACTCTGTGTCTGACCCCCGGAATGTGTGTTGTGACGGTGTGGAGGGAGATTCACTCTGTGTCTGACCCCTGGAATGCGTGGTGCGACTTTGAGGAGGAAGCCTCTCCCAGATTCTCACCCTCAGATATTCTGTCCCCAGCTGAACCGGATGAATCGTACGTGCAAATGAATGTCACGGCCATCTCGGCGCCCCGGGTCCGGAGAGATGAAGGTCAGTTTCATCTATGTTGGATTGACTGTGTTTAGGTGACGTGTCCATTCCTTTCGAGAGATCTCAGGGCAAAGTACAGTTGACCCCTAAAATTGACTGCTGCCGAATACGTCAGAGGGAACTCGTGTTATAGACCATAATGAGGGAGCACTGTGGGAGTGTCGGTGTGGAGGGGGCGCTCTTGGACGTACAGTGAGCATTCAGCACTTTGGAAGCGGTGGGCGGTGTTTGGTGTGGATGGTGCCTTCGTGACTAGATGTCTGGACAGAACCCTGTTGGATGGGGTGAGGAGGCAGTGTTGTGGGAGGGGGCGCTAAGCAGGAGATTCTCTGGGAGGCGTGGAGTGGTGGGTGTGGCGTGGAATTCGGTGAAAAGGGGTTGCAGTGCGAGTGGTCGCTGAGGGGAATAGGACATTGAGGAGGGAGCACAGTGGGGAGAACGGAGCGGATGGAACGCCGTGGGAGTGCTCGGAGAGGAGGGACTTCTATGGGAGGGTCGATAAAAAGGAAACAACATTGGAGGGGTGGTGATGAGGGAGTCGTGGAAGAAGCGGAAAGGAGGCAGCCCTGTAGAAAATTTGAACTATTCTCTCAACTTTCAAACCACTTTTCTCTCTCCTCTGATCTCTGTCGCCATCTGTCTCTCCTCCATTCCGCGCTTTCCCTCCATTCTTCCACTCCCTTTTTCCTCAGTTTGCCTTCCACCACCTTCCCTCTCACACATCTTTCATTCCCCTCTCAACCTCTCCATATTTTACCACCCTTGCCCCTCTCTCTGCCTACTCTCTCTAATTTTGCACTTCTATCGAAAATCCCAATATCTCTCCCCATCCGTCTCTCTCTCCATGCCCTTTTCCCTCTCCTCTTCCAACCAATTCCACTTCTCCCAAATTTCAACCTCCCTCCCCTCCCCTCTCTTGCCCAACTCTCCAAACTCGCCCGTCTATCACACTCCCACTTTCTCCCTTCCGCACTCTCGCTCTCTCTTTCGCACTCTTTCCCACATTCAACGCTCATTCACTCACCTCCGGCTATCTCCGCTCCCCTCTCAAACTGTTCTCTCCCCTTCTCCCCATTTTCCGTTTATCTCCCGCTCCGCCACCTCTTCTCTCTATCTGTCCCTTCCCCTTTTCCCCTCTCTCGCAATCTGTCTTTCTCTTCCTCCGTTCCTTACCCTCTCGGTTTCCCACTTTTCTTCTAACCTCACTCTCCTATCTCCCTCCGCTCTCTTTTCTCTCTCTCGTCCCACTCCCACCCCTCACTCTTACCCTCTACCAGCGCTCTCTCTTCCTCTGCCACTCTGTCCGTCTCCCCTAACCATTCTCATTCCAATTCTCTGTCTCCTATATTCCCGCTAATTGCCTCTATCGCTCAACACTGTCTCGTCTTCTCTATCCATCTATGATCATCTCTCCCCCCATGTTCCCCGTTCCCTCACATCCTTTCCCCCTTTACTTAACCCACACTTTCCCTACTCTCCTTTCGCCTTTTTCTGCTCCCTCTCTCTGCCCTCACTCCTCTTTCTATCACCTTCTCTCTGTTCCTCCCTCGCTCTGCGTCCCAGGCGATCTGAGCTCCACCTACGCAGAGGCGAAATTACCGAACGACGAGCCCGTCATCGATGAGGATCAGGCTCGTCCCATTGCCGCAGGACCCCGCCAGCTGTCAACCAATGCACAACCAGGTCAGAGTTCACAATTATGACGCCACTCTGGACACGTCACGAGTTATATGCAGAACTGTGTGTGTTTTTCTAAATACAGCAATTTTTCCTCCTTCAGCCACATTCTTAGCATCTCGTCTCACATACTGACGAACATTTGGGTACAACAATTAGTCTCTTGGGTGCCCAATTAAATTTCTGTCCTCTCTCACCTTCACCGTGTAACCTCTGGTCCGTGACTGTAGCTGATGTGACTCACGTGGTTTTGTACACTCTGTGACCTGCCAGGAGATGCTTGATGGGACGTAAGGATGGAGACTCACACTGTGCTATACTCGAGAGTGTGATATGGGGTCGTGTGGAGGCAGCTTCTCTCTGTGTCTGACCCCGGGAGTGTGTGAGGGGCGGTGTTGAGGGAGCCTTCCTCTGTGTTTGACCCCCGAAGTGTGTGACAGGTCGTTGTGCAGGAAAATTCACTGACGTCTGACCGCTGAAATGAGTGTCTGTGTCTGACTCCGAGAGTGTTTGATGGGACATTGCAGACGGAAGGTTGACTCCACGTCTGAACCCGGGCGTTTATAAAAGGCAGTGTGCAGGAAACTTCACTCCACGTCTGACCCCGGGTGTTTATAAAAGGCAGTATGCAGGGAGCTTCACTCCACGTCTGACCCCGTGCGTTTAGAAAAGGCAGTATGCAGGGAGCTTCACTCCACGTCTGATCCCGGGCGTTTATAAAAGGCAGTGTGCACGGAGCTTCAGTCCACGTCTGAACCCGGGCGTTTATAAAAGGCAGTGTGCACGGAGCTTCAGTCCACGTCTGACCCCGGGCGTTTATAAAAGGCAGTGTGCACGGAGCTTCAGTCCACGTCTGACCCCGGGCGTTTATAAAAGGCAGTGTGCACGGAGCTTCAGTCCACGTCTGACCCCGGGCGTTTATAAAAGGCAGTGTGCACGGAGCTTCACTCCACGTCTGATCCCGTGCGTTTATAAAAGGCAGTGTGCAGGGAGCTTCACTCCACGTCTGATCCCGTGCGTTTATAAAAGGCAGTGTGCAGGGAGCTTCACTCCACGTCTGATCCCGTGCGTTTATAAAAGGCAGTGTGCAGGGAGCTTCACTCCACGTCTGATCCCGTGCGTTTATAAAAGGCAGTGTGCAGGGAGCTTCACTCCACGTCTGATCCCGTGCGTTTATAAAAGGCAGTGTGCAGGGAGCTTCACTCCACGTCTGATCCCGGGCGTTTATAAAAGGCAGTATGCAGGGAGCTTCACTCCACGTCTGAACCCGTGCGTTTATAAAAGGCAGTGTGCAGGGAGCTTCAGTCCACGTCTGACCCCGGGCGTTTATAAAAGGCAGTATGCACGGAGCTTCACCCCACGTCTGACCCCGGGTGTTTATAAAAGGCAGTGTGCACGGAGCTTCAGTCCACGTCTGACCCCGGGCGTTTATAAAAGGCAGTGTGCACGGAGCTTCACTCCACGTCTGATCCCGTGCGTTTATAAAAGGCAGTGTGCACGGAGCTTCACTCCACGTCTGACCCCGGGCGTTTATAAAAGGCAGTGTGCAGGGAGCTTCACTCCACATCTGATCCCGTGCGTTTATAAAAGGCAGTGTGCAGGGAGCTTCACTCCACGTCTGATCCCGTGCGTTTATAAAAGGCAGTGTGCAGGGAGCTTCACTCCACATCTGATCCCGTGCGTTTATAAAAGGCAGTGTGCAGGGAGCTTCACTCCACGTCTGACCCCGGGCGTTTATAAAAGGCGGTGTGCAGGGAGCTTCACTCCACGTCTGATCCCGGGCGTTTATAAAAGGCAGTGTGCACGGAGCTTCACTCCACGTCTGATCCCGTGCGTTTATAAAAGGCAGTGTGCAGGGAGCTTCACTCCACGTCTGATCCTGTGCGTTTATAAAAGGCAGTGTGCAGGGAGCTTCACTCCACGTCTGATCCCGTGCGTATATAAAAGGCAGTATGCAGGGAGCTTCAGTCCACGTCTGACCCCGTGCGTTTATAAAAGGCAGTATGCACGGAGCTTCACTCCACGTCTGATCCCGTGCGTATATAAAAGGCAGTATGCACGGAGCTTCAGTCCACGTCTGACCCCGTGCGTTTATAAAAGGCAGTATGCAGGGAGCTTCACTCCACGTCTGATCCCGTGCGTTTATAAAAGGCAGTGTGCAGGGAGCTTCACTCCACGTCTGATCCCGTGCGTATATAAAAGGCAGTATGCAGGGAGCTTCAGTCCACGTCTGACCCCGTGCGTTTATAAAAGGCAGTATGCAGGGAGCTTCACTCCACGTCTGATCCCGTGCGTATATAAAAGGCAGTATGCAGGGAGCTTCAGTCCAAGTCTGACCCCGTGCGTTTATAAATGGCAGTATGCAGGGAGCTTCACTCCACGTCTGATCCCGTGCGTTTATAAAAGACAGTGTGCAGGGAGCTTCACTCCACGTCTGATCCCGTGCGTATATAAAAGGCAGTGTGCAGGGAGCTTCACTCCACGTCTGATCCTGTGCGTTTATAAAAGGCAGTGTGCAGGGAGCTTCACTCCACGTCTGATCCCGTGCGTTTATAAAAGGCAGTGTGCAGGGAGCTTCACTCCACGTCTGATCCCGGGCGTTTATAAAAGGCAGTATGCAGGGAGCTTCACTCCACGTCTGAACCCGTGCGTTTATAAAAGGCAGTGTGCAGGGAGCTTCAGTCCACGTCTGACCCCGGGCGTTTATAAAAGGCAGTATGCACGGAGCTTCACCCCACGTCTGACCCCGGGTGTTTATAAAAGGCAGTGTGCACGGAGCTTCAGTCCACGTCTGACCCCGGGCGTTTATAAAAGGCAGTGTGCACGGAGCTTCACTCCACGTCTGATCCCGTGCGTTTATAAAAGGCAGTGTGCACGGAGCTTCACTCCACGTCTGACCCCGGGCGTTTATAAAAGGCAGTGTGCAGGGAGCTTCACTCCACGTCTGACCCCGGGCGTTTTTAAAAGTCAGTGTGCAGGGAGCTTCACTCCACGTCTGACGCCTGGAGAGTGTGATGCGTCCGTGGAGAGGGAGATTCATTCTGCGGCTGACCGTGTTAGTGCGTGATCGGACGGTGCAGGGATCTTAAATCTCTGTCTCACCTCGTATATTTATGATGGGACTCAGTGTTTGACAAAGTGTGCGTGCGATGAGTAGCTATGGCTGGAAGGGGGAGTTGGGTGAAAGACTTTGGGGCTGGGGTCAAGTGTGTGTCTGACACAGGGACCGGTGACGCGTGCCTGGAGAGGAGACATGCTAGAGGTATGCAAGAAATTAAGTGGAATAGATAGAGTGGCAGCCAGCGCCTATTCCCCATGGTACCACTGCTCAACACGAGAGAACATGGATTTAATATAAGGGGAAGAAGATTCACCGGGGTTATTCGACGATTTTTTTTTCAATCAAAGAGCGGTTGGTGTGGGAATGCACTGCCTGAGTCAGTGGTGGAGGCAGATACACTAGTGACATTTAAGAGACTACCAGACAGGTATATGGAGAAAATTAAATTAGGGGGATATATGGGAGGAAGGGATTAAGTGTTGACACAGCATTGAGGGCCACACGGTCTGTATTGTCCTGTATTAATCTATGTTCTATGTTGTAATCATACTGTTTCTTGACCCTTGGGAGTGTGTGGTGGATGGTGTGGAGGGAAATTCACTGTGTCTGATCCATGTTAATTTACGATGAGACGTTGCATAGGGATATTCACTCTGTCCCTGACCTCAGGTGTGCGTGATGGGACAGCGGGCAGGGAATTTCACTCTGTGTGTCACGCCGTGTGTGTGTGATGGGGAAGTGTGAAGGGAGATTCACTCTTTCTGTCACTGTTCCATGTTCTTGATTTTCAGAGCAAACGTGTTCCAAGGACTGGGCCACAAATAAAGATCGGTGTTATTACGTATCCACGATTTACACATCTTTCCAAAAAGCGAAGCAAGAATGTTCAAACCGTCATTCAAGGCTGCTGGAAATCAATTCAAATGATGAAGCGGTATGTGCCACAGAACGGGAAGATCCAACAGTAACACTGGAATCATCACACACTCCCGTGGTCAGACACAGAGTGATTATTCCTCTACACGGTCTCATCACACACTCCCGGGGTCAGACACAGACTGAATCTCCCTCCACACCGTCCCATCACACACTGCCGGGGTCAGACACAGAGTGAATCTCCCTCCACACCGTCCCATCACACACTCCCGGGGTCAGACACAGAGTGTATCTCTCTCCACTCCGTCCCATCATACATCCCCGGGGTCAGACACAGAGTGAATCTCTCTCCACTCCGTCCAATCACACACTCCCGGGGTCAGACACAGAGTGAATCTCTCTCCACTCCGTCCCATCACACACCCCCGGGGTCAGAACAGAGTGAATCTCTCTCCACTCCGTCCCATCACACACCCCCGGGGTCAGACACAGAGTGAATCTCTCTCCACACCGCCCCATCACACACTCTCGGGGTCAGACACAGAGTGAATCTCCCTCCACACCGTCCCATCACACAGTCCCGGGGTCTGAGACAGAGTGAATCTCCCTCCGCACCGTCCCATCATACACTCCCGGGGTCAGACACAGAGTGAATCTCTCTCCACACCGTCCCATCACACACTCCCGGGGTCAGGCACAGAGTGAATCTCTCTCCACTCCGTCCCATCACAACCCCCCGGGGTCAGACGCAGAGTGAATCTCTCTCCACACCGCCCCATCACACACTCTCGGGGTCAGACACAGTGTGAATCTCCCTCCACACCGTCCCATCACACACTCCCGGGGTCAGACGCAGAGTGAATCTCCCTCCACCCCGTCCCATCACACACTCCCGGGGTCAGAGACAGAGTGAATCTCCCTCCGCACCGTCCCATCATACATCCCCGGGGTCAGACACAGAGTGAATCTCTCTCCACTCCGTCCCATCACACCCCCCGGGGACAGACACAGAGTGAATCTCCCTCCACACCGTCCCATCACACACACCCGGGGTCAGACACAGAGTGAATCTCTCTCCACTCCGTCCCATCACACACCCCCGGGGTCAGACACAGAGTGAATCTCCCTCCACCCCGTCCCATCACACACTCCCGGGGTCAGAGACAGAGTGAATCTCCCTCCGCACCGTCCCATCATACACTCCCGGGGTCAGACACAGAGTGAATCTCCCTCCACACCGTCCCATCACACACTCCCGGGGTCAGACACAGAGTGTATCTCTCTCCACTCCGTCCCATCATACATCCCCGGGGTCAGACACAGAGTGAATCTCTCTCCACTCCGTCCAATCACACACTCCCGGGGTCAGACACAGAGTGAATCTCTCTCCACTCCGTCCCATCACACACTCCCGGGGTCAGAACAGAGTGAATCTCTCTCCACTCCGTCCCATCACACACCCCCGGGGTCAGACACAGAGTGAATCTCTCTCCACACCGCCCCATCACACACTCTCGGGGTCAGACACAGAGTGAATCTCCCTCCACACCGTCCCATCACACAGTCCCGGGGTCTGAGACAGAGTGAATCTCCCTCCGCACCGTCCCATCATACACTCCCGGGGTCAGACACAGAGTGAATCTCTCTCCACACCGTCCCATCACACACTCCCGGGGTCAGGCACAGAGTGAATCTCTCTCCACTCCGTCCCATCACAACCCCCCGGGGTCAGACGCAGAGTGAATCTCTCTCCACACCGCCCCATCACACACTCTCGGGGTCAGACACAGTGTGAATCTCCCTCCACACCGTCCCATCACACACTCCCGGGGTCAGACGCAGAGTGAATCTCCCTCCACCCCGTCCCATCACACACTCCCGGGGTCAGAGACAGAGTGAATCTCCCTCCGCACCGTCCCATCATACATCCCCGGGGTCAGACACAGAGTGAATCTCTCTCCACTCCGTCCCATCACACCCCCCGGGGTCAGACACAGAGTGAATCTCCCTCCACACCGTCCCATCACACACACCCGGGGTCAGACACAGAGTGAATCTCTCTCCACTCCGTCCCATCACACACCCCCGGGGTCAGACACAGAGTGAATCTCCCTCCACCCCGTCCCATCACACACTCCCGGGGTCAGAGACAGAGTGAATCTCCCTCCGCACCGTCCCATCATACACTCCCGGGGTCAGACACAGAGTGAATCGCTCTCCACACCGTCCCATCACACACTCCCGGGGTCAGGCACAGAGTGAATCTCCCTCCCCGTCACGCCATTACACAATCCCCGGGTCAGACACAGAGTGAAGCTCCTTCCAGACAGAACCATCCCAGATTGCTGTTTTAATCAGCTGAGGGAAGCTCCGTAGATATTCTTCGATTCTAGGCATTAATCAAGTAAATTTTACTTCACAGAGCTTTGTAACCCTCAATCTTCTGGACAGAATTGCTTACTGTATTGGAAAATGTGAAAACGGGTGAGATTTTAACTAATCTGTGGGATGAAGATTGGTTATTGACATAGTCCTCATTTACGGAATGAAGTAGTTTTGACGTAATAGGGAGGGTCATTGTGATTTTTTTGTAGACTGTACGTGGGTAGGGCGTAGGGTTAGACAATAGACAATAGAGAATAGGTGCAGAAGTAGACCATTCGGCCCCTCGAGTCTACACCGCCATTCTGAGATCATGGCTGATCATTCACTATCAATACCCAGTCCCTGCCTTGTCCCCATATCCCTTGATTCCCGTATCCATCAGATATCTGTCCAGCTCCTTCTTGAAAGAACCCAGATAATTGGCCTCCACCGTCTTCCGAGGCAGTGCATTCCACACCTCCACAACCCTCTGGGAGAAGAAGCTCTTCCTGAACTCTGTTTTAAATAACTGACCTCTTGTTCTCAATCCATGCCCTCTGGTACTGGACTCTCCCAACATCTGGAACATATTTCCTGCCTCAATCCTATCAAATCCTTTAATTATCTTAAACATTTCAATCAGATCCCCTATCAATCTCCTCATTTCCAGCGTGTACAAGCCCAATCTCTCCAATCTCTCTGCGTAAGACAGTCCTGCCATCCCAGGAATCAACCTAGTGAATCTACGCTGCACTTCCTCAATTGTCAGAATGTCCTTCCTTAAACCTGGAGACCAAAATTGTACACAATATTCCACGTGTGGTCCCACCAGGGCCCTGTACAAATGCAAAAGGACATCCTTGCTCTTGTATTCAATTCCCCTTGTAACAAAGGCCAACATTCCATTTGTCCTCTTCACTGCCTTTTGCACTTGCTCATTCACCTTCATTGACTGGTTACCTAGGTCCTCGATGGTATGCTGTCGTTACCGTCACCACTATATACGGAGAATAAGGGAGCCGGTGTGCAGGTGTGGACAAAATTAGAAAAAAATTACATTCAGTTTAAAAAGTGGCTGAAGAGTTATGGTTGGAGCGTACATAATATGTACAAATATCAAGATAACAAGCATATACAGGATATCAGTCAATACATTCACGCATTATGTATACACACACACACACACACACACACACACACACACACACACACACACACACACCCATTTGTGCAGCTTGAGACCCCCTGGGCATTTTGCATGCCACGGTAATCTACAATTGTTCAGAGCTGAGATTGTCTTCTGCTGAGCGAACACCGGGGGGCAGCACATACTACTGCCTGGTGACCGCACCACACCGCCCCCACCTTGCTCAGCTCCTTCATTTCCTCTCCCATGAGCAACTCCCTGAATTTACACCTGGACTTGAATCGATCTAATATCCCAGCGGTAGGGTTTGCCATTAAAAGGGGAGAGTGGTGGTATAAACTAGAGTCGCAGGGACATGTATACAGAACGCCATTACAGATTGATGAGTGGTTGTTGGGACAGATGTTGCTAAGACTTCTGAAAAATTCAAGAAGCAAAAGGTTGATCCTGCTGGGACTCATGTTCTGAGCTGCGTACGTTTCAATACAGGAAGTATTGTTCGAAGGGCAGATGCGCTCAGGTCAGGGGTCAACGCGTCTAAGCCTAACACGACATATATTAGTGAGACTTCATTGCAAGTGGGACAGTACCGTTTTCATAAGCTATGAACGAGACACACAACCCTCACTGTGACTCGAAGATGTTCTTCAATAGGACACTGAAAGTGTTTCGGTGTCACAGCCACAACCCACATCAAATATGAACACGCCCCTCATCGTGACACTGACACACTGACAGGCTCTGCACCACAGCAGGATCTCACCACTCAACGATACCAACACAGAGTCAGGCCCTGCACTGTAACTCCAATACAATCCTCCCCGTATGCATAACGCCCTCCATCTCCAAAACCACACCCGGACACCGTCACGCTACTCCTACACTATTCCCAGTCACCGTCACACACCGCTCCAGCTTCCGTCACCCATCCCTCGCCTACAAGCAACCCCGTTTCGTGACTCACATCCTCTCCTGCACAACACACACGAAGTGCTGGTGGAAAACAGCAGGGCAGGCAGCATATAAAAGGAGAAGCATTGTCAACGTTTCGGGCCGAGGACCTTCGTCAGGACTAACTGAAAGGAAAGATAGGAAGAGACTTGAATGTAATGGCGGGGGAGGAGAAATGCGAAATGATAGGAGAAGACCAGAAGGGGTGGGACGTAGCTAAGAGCTGGAAATGTGATTGGCGAAAGTGATACAGAGATGGAGAAGGGAAGGAATCATGGGACGGGAAGCCCAGGGAGAAAGAAAGAGGGAGGGGAGAACCAGAGGAAGACAGAGAACAGGCAAAGCGTGATGGGCAGCGAGAGAGTAAAACACAAACAATTAAATTTGTCAGGGATGGGGTAAGAAGGGGAGGACGGGGCATTAATGGAAGTTAGAGAATTCAATGTTAATGCCATCGGTTTGGAGGCTACACAGCCGGTATATACCGGCTTCCAAACTGATGGCATGAACATTGACTTCTCTAACTCTAATGCCCCTCCCCTTCTTACCCCATCCATGATACATTTAGTATATTTCTCTCTGTCCGTATTACACCTCCCGCCCGTTCCACCGGTTATCGATCACCAGCATCTGAATCTCTCCACAACTCTGCATGCACAGGCAGGTCATGTGAATCCACACCACTTGCATCAGTGTGTGCAAACTCAACACCCTTTCCCTGGCCTCCTCTCTCCTCCCCTTCCTTCCTCTAACGGCAGAACAGAGTCCGCACACAGACACACACACACACACACCATCTCCGAGAGACACACACAGTTCCAGATAATGGAAAGCCGAAAGTCTGTGTATTGGAGAGTGGGGAGAACGGAGGAGGGAGAGGGTTTCGTACTTTTGCTGACTACGGTAGGGTGTGCTGCGACGGTGCGGAAGGTACATGTCTGACCCCGGGAGTGTGATGAGATAATACTTAGTGAGGTTAGCTGGTTATCCGACCCAGGAACTGTGCGTTTGGTCCGTGTGGACGAAACCTCACTCTGTGTGTGACCCTGGAGTGTGTGTTGAAACAATATGGAGTGAGTTGCACTCTGTGTATGATCCCGGGGGTGTGTGATGGATCGTTGCGGAGGGTGCGTTACTCAGTGCATATTTCCAGGTGTGTGTGACCGGATTTTATGGACGGATTCTCACTCTGTCTGTGACTCCTGGCCATGGGTCAGTGGATTTCGGCCTTTAGACAGACTCCATTCAGAGATATGCAGCCAGAAAATGGTGCCTGACACGTTCTGCTCCAACGGCTGCAAACTGAACACCCTTTCTCTGGCCTCAATCTCCTCCCCTTCCTTCCTCTTTTCACAGCACACCATTCCTTCTCTATGATTCTTTTTTATTTGTAATATATTTTTATTGAAGAAAGGTCATTGTACAGAATAATAATTGATTGCATTTTCCTCTATTTTGCTTTTATATCTTACCCCTAAACAAACCTCCCCTCACCCGCCCTCCCCGAACATACAATGACAGCTAATGTATTTACAATACAACCCTTCACAAATACAAGTACGGACATTTCACAGCAATACCCCCACACTACTTCAAGACGCAGTCCCACACACATCTACAACATCTCGGAAGATCCAGAATAGACTCATATTACAATTCCTCAACCGCCCTGTGAGGTAAACCATATGCGTCTTAACAGGGAAGCAATTTCCCAAGTGCAATCAAATGTCCTCAACTAGTAGGGAATTCCTTAAGACTCCCGAAATATGACAAGTGAGACCATCATTTCGAAAAGAACTTTCTCACTGACGCCCTCAGAGTGAATTTAACCTTCTCTAATTTCAGAATAAAACATTGCGTCCTCTAAGTAAGCAGCAGCAGATGGAGGAGTGGCAGATTTCCAGACCAGCAAGATTCTCCTACGGGCCAAAAGCAATGTAAGTGAAATGATATCCGACTTGTTTGCATTTAAACCCAAAACTTCATCTGCCTCAAAAATGCAGCTATAAGCGGGCAAGGTTTGAGTGTCACCACCAAAACCTCACTAATAATTTAAAAAACAACAGTGCCCAGTAGCCATCAAGCCGAGGGCAAGACCAAAATGCATGCACGAAACCAGCCGAAGAGAAGGAACTCCTGTCACAGCCAGCATCTGTCCCAGGATATATGTCAGCACGCCTGGCTTTACTTAAATGAACCATGTAAAACTTTAAATTGTATGAGTCCGAGTCCAGCACATGATGACGAGGAATGAACCCTATTCACTGCTTTTGCCCAATATTCCTCAGCCGGATCCATACCAAGGTCTTCCTCCCAGCTGGTCTTAGTTTTGTTTATTTCTTGAACTCCCAAAGACATCAGCTGCGAGTATAGTACAGAGATCAGCCCTTTATTATTAAAGCTAAGAGTGAGTTTGTCCCACGACATAGCAGATGGTACATCAGGAAAAGAGGGATTTTTTTCCTTTTCAAAGTGGAAAATATGCAGGTATTGAAAAGAAAAATGATTATACGGAAGGCCATATTTACTGCACAGGTTATCAAAACTATTGAATATATGTTCAGTGCACAAATCCTTCATGCGCTTAAGGCCGTTCAATGGGTTTTATGAATGGGACCCAAAACTGTACTGATGGTAACGTACAGTTGCAGCGAAATTGATTAAAAATTTTGAGGGTGGATAACCCGACAGGGTCAGAAGTGAATTGAGAGGTTTTCAATGGGAATGTTCAATGACCCCTCTCCTAACACCTTGAAATAATGTAGTTGACTTAAGTCAATAGAAAGAGGCTCAACTGCTATTGCAGAAAGATTCTATGATTCTTTAGTGGGTGAGTGAGCAGCTCGACGTCCTGGTCCATATATGTACTAATGAAATCGGTATGTATGAGAAGGTGTTTCTGCATAGTGAGGTCAGGGAATTAGCTATTAAATTCAAAGGCTGGACCACCACCCGTCCCAGTGTGCCCGGACACAGGAAGACCATACAGTTTAACAGGTGGCTCAAGCTACGGTGCAGGTGGGAGGGCCTCAAAATTCATTGTGTTTATTCCAATGAACTTGGGATGTCTACTGAAGAGATAGAAGTTTACACATATAGACCATAGACAGCAGGTGCAAGAGTAGGCCATCCGGCCCTTCTAGCCAGCTCCGCCATATACTGTGATCATGGCTGATCATACACAATCAGTACCCCGTTAATGTCCTCTCCCCGATACCTTGACCCTGCTATCTATAAGAGCTCTATCTAACCTCTCTTGAAACCATCAAGAAACTTCGCCTCCACTGCCTTCTGGGGCAGAGCATTCCACAAATCCACCACTCTCTGGGTGAAAAAGTTTTTTCCGCATCTCTGTTCTAAATGGCCTGCCCCTATTCTTCAAAAGTGGCCTCTAGTTCTGGATTCACCCATCAGCAGGAACATGCTTCCTGCCTCCAGCCTGTCCAAGCCCTTAAAAATCTTATATGTTTCAATCACATCCCCTCTCATCATTTTAAATTCCAGTGTATACAAGCCCAGTCACACCAATCATTTAACTTATGACAGTTCCGCCATTCCGGGAATTAACCTCGTGAACCTACGCTGCATTCCCTCAATAGCAAGAAAGTCCTTCCTCAAGTTTGGAGACCAAAACTGCACACAATACTCCACACGGGGTCTCACCAGGGCTCTGTACATCTGCAGAAGGACCTCTTTACAGCTATACATAATTTATCTTGTTATAAAGTCCAGCATTTCATTAAAAATTTTCACAGCATGCTTGCTTTCATTGCCTGATGTACAAGAACACCTAGATCTCGATGTACTTCCCCTTTTCCTAACTTGACTCCATTTAGATAGTAATCAGCCTTCCTGTTCTGGCCACCTAAGTGGATAACCTCACATTTATCCACATTAAACTGGATCTGCCATACATTCGCCCACTCACCTAGACTGTCGAAACTCACCCTGCATTCTCATAACATCCTCTTGGCATTTTACACTACCACCAAGCTTTGTGTCATCGGCAAATTTGCTAATATTACTTTCAATATCTTCATCTAAATCATTAATGTATATTGTAAACAGCTGCAGTTCCAGCACCAAACATTGCGGTATCCCACTGGTCACAGCCTGCAATTCCTAATGGGACCCATTAATCGCTACTCTTTGTTTCCTGTCAGCCAGCCAATTTTCAATCCATGTCAGTACTCTGCCCACAATACCATGTGATTTACTTTTGCCATATTACCTCCTATATGGGACTTTATCAAAAGTTTTCTGGAAGTCCAGGTACATTACATTCACTGGCTCTCCCTTGTCTATTTTCATAGTTACATCCTCAGAAAACTCCAGAAGATTAGTCAAGCATAATTTTCCCTTCGCAAATTCATGCTGACTCGGATTGATCCTTCTACTGCCATCCAAACGTGTCGTAATTTCCTCTTTTATACTTGACTGCAGCATCTTTCCCACCACTGACTCAGGCTAACCTGTCTATAATTCCCTCTTTTCTCTCTCCCACCTTTCTTGAAAAGTGGGACAACTTTAGCCACCAATCCGCAGGAACTGATACTGAATCTATAGAACATTGGAAAATGATTACCAATGCGTCCACGATTTCTAGTGCCACCTCCTTAAGTACCCTGGGATGAAGACCATTAGCTCTGGGGACTTATCGGCCTTCAGACTCAACAGTCTATCCAACACCGTTTCTTGCCTAGTATAAATTTCCTTCAGTTCATCCATTACCGTAGTTTTTTTGGTCTCTATTATATCTGGAAGATTGTTTGTGTCTTCCCTAGTGAAGACAGATCGAAAGTAAATGATCAACTCATCTGCTATTTCCTTCTTCCCCATAATAAATTCACCCGTTTGTGACTTCAATTGCACAATTATGATCTTAACTGTGAGTTTTTTTTTCTTTTCACATACCTAAAGAAGCTTTTACTATCTTCCTTCATATTCATGGCTAGTTTGCCTTCGTGCCTCATTTTTGTTCAACGAGCATTGCCTTTTTTGTTATTTTCTGTTGTTCTTTAAAAGCTTCCCAGTCCTCCGTCTTCCCGCTCATCAGTGCTGTGTTATAATTCTTCTCTTTTATTTTTATACTGTCTTTACTTCCCTCGTCAGCGACGGCGGCCGAAAAACTCCCCTAAAGGATCTTTCTTCCACTTTGGAATGAACCGATCCTGCACCTTCTGCCCTATTCCCAGAAATACCTGCCATTGTTGTTCCACTGTTTTCCCTGCTAGGGTATTGTTCCATTGAACTTTGGCCAGCGCCTCCCTCATAGCTGCATCTTTCACTTTGTTCATCAGTAATACTGACACATCCGATTCTCCCTTCTTCTTCTCAAACTGTAGGTTAAAACATATCATATTGTGGTCACTACCTCCTAATGGCTCCTTTCCCTCGAGGTCCCTGATCAAATCCCGTTCATTGCACAACACTAAGTCTAGAATTGCCTTCTCCCTGGTAGGCTCCAGGATAAGCCGTTCTAAGAATCCATCTGGGAGGCACTACACAAACCTCGTTTCTTGTGGTCCAGTACCATTCTGATTTTCCCAGTCTACCTGCATGTTGAAAACCCCCATGACAACTGTATCATTACCTTTGCGACATGCCAATTGTAACTCTTCGTTCAACTTACAGCCTCCATCCAGACTACTTTTTGCATGCCTGGAGATAACTTGTATTAGGGTGTTTCTACCCTTAGAATTTCTCAGTTCTATTCAAACTGACTCTGCATCCCCTGTGGGCTTTGTGGGTGGAAATATCGAAACATAGAAAACTTACAGCACAGTGCAGGCTCTTCGGCACACAAATTTGCGCTCAACATGTCCCTATCTTTAAAATTACTAGGCTTACACACAGCCCTCTATTTTTCTAAGCTCCATGTAACTGTACAAAAGTCTCTTAAAAGAGCCTATTGTATCCGTTGCCGGCAGCCCATTCCACACACTCACCACTCTCTGCGATTAATACTTACCCCTGACATTTTCTGTGTACCTAGTCCCCAGCACTTTAACCCTGTGTCCTCTTGTGGCAACCATTTCAGCCCTGGGAAATGCCTCTGATTATCCACACTATTAATGCCTCTCATCATCTTATACACCTCTATCAAGTGACATCTGATCCTCCGTCGCTCCAAGGAGAAATGGCCAAGTTCCCTCATTCAGTTTTCATAAGACATGTTCCCCAGTCCAGGAAACTTCCTATATATTTCCTATAGTGAGGCGACCAGAACTGAGCAAAGTCCTCCAATCGGGGTCTGACCAGGGTCCCATAAGGCTGCAACATTACCTCTCTTCTCCTAAATTCAATCCCAGTATTGATGAAGGCCAATACATCGTATGTCTTCTTAACCACAGAGTCAACCTGCGCTGTTGCTTTGAGCTTCCTATGGACTCAGACCCCAAGATCTCTCTCATCCTCCACTGCCAAGTGTCTGACCATTAAGACTTTATTCCGTCATCATATTTGACCGACCAAAATGAGCCACCTTACACTTATCTCGGATGAACTTAATTTGTCACTTCTCAGCCCAGTTTGGCATCATATGAATGTCCCGCTGTAACGTCTGACAGCCCGCCACACTTTCCCCAACACATACCTGAGAAATACCTGGTCTGCTACTGCGGCATGAGACAAGGCAGGCGTCAGAGTTTTATGCCAGGGTACACATTGTATCTAGTGATGAGAAAGTCATTAGTTTCAAATAATTATCGGAAACTATAGGACGTTCCTCAAGTTTAGATTCTAAATTGGAACAAGGCGAAGTTTACCTTGGATCAGAAAGTATCTGGAATGTATGGATTTGGAGAAGATGTTTTCTGGCAAATGTGCTCTTGGTAACTTGGAGCCCAAGCGGTGCTTACTTCGTTGTAGCCTGGAGCGACCTATACTGTGAATAGTGGGAACTGTTGAAGGAGAGATGGATTTTGGTGTGCAAGGCTGGGGAATACTCAATGTGAATAGAGGGTCCCCTTGACTTTTCCCTCCCCTAAAAACCTACATGTCTCCAAACCGAATTTCCTCGCCCATACATTCCTTCGCATGCGCACCCCGTCCTCCCCTACACCCGGCTCCATTTCCGTCTTACCAGACATCCACTACCCCCCTCAGTATATCTGCACCTCACCCCGCAGCACCACTCTCTCTCTGTGATCAGAGGGATGTGTGATGAGGAATCGGAATATTGGAGCCAGTTGTCACACCTCCTCCTTTCCATCGGATATTGACCTCTGGGTTCAGAAACTCTCCACAGCTCTGCGTTGACATCACTCCCTCCAGTGTGCGCTATATCAACAGCAATATATTCCCATTCAGGTCTCTGCCCACCCGCTGTAGCGTGTGTGTGTGTGTGTGTGTGTGTGTGTGTTTAATGTTCTGTCGCTCAGAAGGGAATGTGAGGGAGAGCAGAGGCGAGCTGTCGTGACAGGGAATTCGTTAATATGGGTAACAAACGGAGACTCTGTGGAGAGAACGAGAGACCTGGATGGTATTTTCCTGGGGCCCATGTTCTATGTTGCGTAGTTTTCATAGAATCTAGAAAACTTACAGCACAATACAGGCCGTTCGGCCCACAGGTCTATGCCGAACATTTCCCTGCCTTAGAAATTACTAGGCTTACCTATAGCCCTTTACAGAGCTCCATGTACCCATCTAAAATTCTCTTAAAAACCGTATTGTATCCGACTCCACCACTGCTGCCAGTCGCCATTTCCACGCACTCACCACTCTCTGAGTGAAAAGCATACCCCTGTCATCTCCTCTGTACCTACTCTCCAGCTCCGTCAACCTGTGTCCTCTTCTGGCAGCCATTTCAACCCTGGGGGGGGGGGGGGAGCCACTGACTCTGCACACGATCAGTGCCTCTCAACATGTTTTCTCACCTCTGTCATGTCACCTCTCATCCTCTGTCACTCCAAGGAGAAAAAGCCGAGTTCACTCAACCTATTATCATAGGGCATGCTCCCCAATCCAGGCAACATCGCTGTAAATCTTCTCTGCACCCTTTCTCTGGCTTCCAAATCCTTCCCGCAGTGAAGCGACCGGAACTGAGCACAGTACTCCAGGTGGGGCCTGGTCAGGGTCATATATAGCTGCCACATTACCTCTCGGGTCGAGTTTGATTTCCAAGACTGATGAGGGCAGATACTCCGTACGCCTTCTTAACCACGTAATCAAACTGCACAACTGCTTGAGTGTCCTCCGGACTCGGAGCTCAAGGTTTTTCTGATCCTCCACAGTGCCATCCTATATTCTGCCTTATTATTGACCAACCAAACTGAAACACTTCACAAGTGTCTGAGTTGAACTCCATCTGCTACTTCTCAGACCAGTTTTACATCCAATCAATATCCCACTGTAACGTGTGATAGCCCTCTACATTATCCACACACCAACAACCTTTGTATCATCATCTAACGTACGAACCCATCCGTCCCCTTCCTTATCCAGGTCATTTATAAAGATCACGAACAGTAAGGGTCCCAGAACAGATCCTTCAGGCACCCCACTGGTCAACGACCCCCATGCAGGATATGGCCCGTACACACCCACACTTTGCCTTTTGTGGGCAAGCCTGTTCGGGATCCACAAGACAATCTCCCATTGTAACCCATGCCACGTCCTCCTCAATAAGCCATGCATGGGTATCTTATCAAATGCTTTGCTGAAATCCATATACACTACATCTACTGCTCTTCCTTCAGCAACCTGTTTTGTCACATCCTCATAAAATTCAATCAGTCTTGTACGGCACAACAGTCCCTTGACAAACCCATTCTGACTATTTCTAATCATATCATACCTCTCCAAATGTTCATAAATCTTGCACCTCAGGATGTTCCCCATCAACTTAGCAACCACCGAGACAAGACTCACTGGTTTATAAATTCCCGGGCTATCTCTGCTCCCTTTCTTGAATAAAAGAACAATATTCGCAATTCTCCAATCCTCTTGAGCCAATCCCGTCTCCATTGATGATGCAAAGATCATCCCCAGAGGCTCAGGAGTCTCCTCCCTCGCCTCCCATTGTAGCTGGGGTACATCTCATCCCGTCCCGGGGATTTATCCAACTGGAACTATTCAAAAGCTCCAGTACAACTTCTTAATATCTACGTGATCAAGCTCTTCCGTCTGCTGCAAATCATCACTACTATCACCGAGATCGTTTCCTTAGTGAATATTGAAGCATTCATTATCTCCGCTATTTCCTGCGGTTCCATGCACACCTTTCCACTGTCTCACTTGATACGTCCTATTCGTTCACCTCTTATCCTCCTGCTGCTCAGGTACTTGTAGAAAGTCTTGGGGTTTTCGTTAATCCTGCCCGCCAAGGTTTC
Organism: Hypanus sabinus; assembly: GCF_030144855.1. NCBI lineage: Eukaryota > Metazoa > Chordata > Chondrichthyes > Myliobatiformes > Dasyatidae > Hypanus > Hypanus sabinus. The sequence goes on from NW_026779616.1 coordinate 854,288, forward strand.
AGATGACCCCTTCTGGCTCACCTAATTTCCCTCTTAAGATCCTTCCTGCTAGTCTTATAATATTTTAGTTATTACCTAACCTTTAATAAATTTCTATTTTCTTCTTGACAGAGCTTCGCCTCTCCCTGATCTCTTCCGAACGAGACCAGCTGACTCTTGTGGAACAATATCAGGAGATGAACAGGACCCGGAGCCAATATCGACGAAAAGTCCTTGAGTTGTATTCGACCCTTGAATCCAGGACAATCGCAAATTTCCTTCGGGACCTCTGCCAGACCACCTGTTTCAGGAATGCGTACATCCTCAAACACAGCAGCTCTGTCCCCGAAAGCAAAATATTCTGCCAACGTTGACCTGCAGATAAGGTGAGGTAAAATCCCCCATCCTCCGCTCTGCTCTCAAGGAGAGAGAGAGAGAGAGAGAGAGAGAGAGAGAGAGAGAGAGAGAGAGAGAGAGAGAGAGAGAGAGAGAGAGAGAGAGAGAGAGAGAGAGAGAGAGAGAGAGAGAGAGAGAGAGAGAGAGAGAGAGAGAGAGAGAGAGAGAGAGAGAGAGAGAGAGAGAGATGGGATTACTCAGTCTGGGCTGTGCGTGTTGGGTCTTTGTCGTGGGGATCACATATATTGTCTGACTCCACAAGACTAATCTTCTGGAAGTTTATGAGGATCTATCTATCAGAATGGACAAGGGGAGTCAGTGGATGTCGTGTACCTGGATTTTCAGTAAGCCTTTGATAAGGTCCCACACAGGAGATTAGTGGGCAAAATTAGACCACATGGATTTGAGGGGACTACAGACATGGATAGAAATTTTTTTGGCTGACAGGAAACAACGAGTAGGGTTTAACGGGTCATTTTCAGAACGGCAGCCAGTGACTGGTAGGGTACTGGTAGCTCAGCGTTGGGACCACAGCTATTTTCAATATACATTAATGATTCAGATGAAGGGATTTAAAGTAACATTAGTAAATTTGCACATGACACAAAGATGGGTGGTAGTGTGAAATATGAAGAGGGTTTTGGGAGAATGCAGGGTGATTTGGACAGGTTGGGTGAGTGGGCAAATGCATGGCAGATGCAGTTTATCGTGGATAAATGTGAGTTTATCCACTTTGGTGACAAGAACAGGAAGGGTGATGAATATCTAAATGGAGTCAAGTTAGGGAAAAGGTAAGTACAACGAGATCTTGTGCTCTTGTTTATCAGACACTGAAGGTAAGCAAGCAGGAACAGCAGACAGTGAAGAAATCTAATGGCATGATGGCCTTCATAACAAGGGGAGCTGAGTATAGGAGCAAAGAGGTCCTTCTGAGTTGCACAGGGCCCTCGTGAGAACACATCTAGAGGATTGTGTTCAGTTTTGGTCTGCAAATTTGCGGAAGGATATTCTTGCTATTGAGTGAGTGCAGCATAGGTTCACGAGGTTTATTCCCGGGATTGCGGGACTGTCAGGTGTTGAAAGTTTGGAGTACTGGACTTGTATACATTGGAATTTAGAAGGATGGGAGGGGATCTGATTGAAACATATATGATCATTAAGGGATTCGACACGATAGAGGTCGGAAACATGTTCCCGATGATGGGGGAGTGCAGAACCAGAGGCCACAGGTTAAGGAGTAGCCCAATTGGAACGGAGTTCAGGAAAAAAAAAATACCCAGTGAGTTGTGGCTCTATGGAATGTTTTGCCTCCGAAGGCAGTGGAGGCCAATTCTCTGTATTCTTTTAAGAAAGTGTCAGGTAGAGCTCTTAAAGATAGCGCAGTCAAGGGATATTGGGAGAAGGCAGGAACAGGGTATTGATTGTGGATGATCAGCCCTGATCACACTGAATAGCGCTGCTGGCTCGAAGGGACCAATGGCCCACTCCTGCACCTATTGTCTACTTCTAGATGAATAGATTATCGGAACAGGGCTGTGATGTTGAAGCTCTATAAGGCACTGGTAAGGACTCAGTTGGAGTGCTGTGTGCAGTTTTAGGCTGCTTATTTAATGAATGACGTGCTGACGTTGGAGAGGGTTCAGAGAAATTTCACTAGAATGAGTCCTGGAATGAGAGGGTAACATATGAGGAACTTTTGACCGCTCTCGGTCTGTACTCCTTGGAGTTTAGAAGAATGAGCGGGGACCTCATAGAAACATTTCGAATGTTAAAAGGCATGGACGGAGTGGATGTGGCAAAGTTTTTTCCCATGGTGGGGGAGTCTATTACGAGAGGACATGACTGAAGGATTGAAGGGCGTCCAATCAGAACAGAGATGCGAACAATTTATTTTAGCCAGAGGGTGTTGAATCTCTGGAATTTGATGTCTCGGGCGGCAGTGGGGGATAAGTCATTGGGTGTTTTTTATGGCAGAGATTGGTAGGTATCTGAGTAGCCAGGGCATCAAAGGTTATGGTGAGAAGGCGGGGGAAGTGGGACCAAATGGGTGAATAGATCAGCTCATGACAAAATAGCGGAGCAGGCTCAATGGGACGAATGGCCAACCTCTGCCCCTGAGTCTTGTGGTCTTAAGAGCATCCAGCTGCAGCTTCTAACACTCCGCGTTGAGGAGCTGGAAATGGAACTGGATGGACTCAGGGTCATTCGGGATGCCGAGAGTGTGATAGGGAGCACATATTGGGAGAAGGTTAACCTGCAATGTAATTCCAAAACAATTGAAAACACCACTCCGTATGCATAACACGCTCCCTCTGCAAAATCCTTCTAAACCCCGTCAAACGTTCACCCCTGCACTCATTCCGGCACCGTCACACACTGTCTGTAATACACCACTCCCGTCTCTGTCACCCATCACTCAGTTCCAAGCAACCCCGTCTCCGTGACCCAAACCCCCTCCTGCACACTTCGCCGTCTCCATCATCCCGTACGTACACATACGTCCCACCCCCATCTCGGTGATACACTCCATGTGCTAAACGCTCCCCATCTAGGTCGTCTCTCCACTCTCCTCCTACTCTGTGGCACAGCTAATTGTGGGGGGTATGAGAGAGAGATGATGGGTGGTGTTACACCTCCCCCCGATCCAATGGGCATCTATCACCAGGATCTGAATCTCTCCACAACTCGGCATGCTCAGGCCGGTCATGTAATTCCACACCACTTGCATCAGTGTTTGCAATCTCAACACCCTTTCCCTGGCCTCCTCTCTCCTCCCCTTCCTTTCTCTAACGGCAGCACCCAATCCGCTCACACAAACACACACACCATCTCCGAAAAACACACACAGTTCGAGACTGCTGGAAAGCCGAAAGGCTGGGTATTGGTGAGTGGGGAGACGGAGGAGGGAGAGGTTTTCGTACTTTTTCTCATTCTAGTGGAGTGTGCTGCGATGTTGCGGGAGGTACTTCACATGTCTGACTCCGGGAGTGTGATGGGATAATATTTAGCGAACTTCGCTGGTTATCTGACCCTGAAAGAGTGTCCTGGGACGGTGTGGACGGAGCTTCACTTAGTGTATGACCCCGGAGTGTGTGTTGGGACAATGTGGAGGGAGCTGCACTCTGTGTCCGACTCCGGCTCTGTATGATGGATCTTTGTGGAGGGAGCGGTTGCTCCGTAAATGTTTCCAGGATTGTGTGATGGGATTGTATGGAGGGATTCCCGCTCTGTCTCTGAGTCCTAGTCATGGGTCAGTGGATTTCAGCTTTTATGCTGACTCCAAGCAAAGATAGGGAGCAAGAAAATGGTAACTCACACGTTCTGCTCCAACGGCTGCAAACTGAGCACCCTTTCTGTGGCCCCACTCTCCTCCACTTCCTTCCTCATTCTGCAGCACACCATTCCTTCTCTATGATGCTTAAGTGAGTGAGTGAGCAGCATATATGTACAATTGAAATCGGTATGTACGGGAATCTGGTTTTGCAAAGTGAGGTCAGGGATTTAGCTGTTAAATCAAAGGACAGGACCACCACTACTCCCTGTGTATACAGATATGGGACGACCATACGGTTTAGCTCGTGGTGTAAGTGGGAGGGTCCAAAATTTGGAATCATAGTATTTTTTCCAGGTAAGGTGGGATCTGTATAGAAGAGATGGAAGATAGTTTACAACTGAACTGTTGGGAAACTGATATCCCAGCGAGAAGGTTTGTCAGTATCGTGCATGACAGTTTTTGGGCGAGTTGCTGAACTTGAGTTGCAGTGGGATGGGATACAGAGCTCAGAGCAGAGCAGAGTAGATATGGAGACAGAAGTTGTTAAGACCGCATAAACGGTCAGATATCAAGAGTTTATGCATAATGTGACTGGTGCACTGAGCTCCGTATATTTCAATGCAAGAAGCTTTAAAAAAAAGGCGGTTGAGCTCAGGGAATGAATCAATACAGTGAATTATGACTTTGCAACCATTGCTGAGAATTGGGTGAAGGAGGAGCAAGCAGGACAGCACGATATTTCGGGTTTCCCTATTTTAAGTCGTGAGAAAGAGGAAGAAATTAAAGGAGGAGGGGTGACGTTACTATGCTGAGAAAATATTACCGTAGTCAACAGTCAGGACAGGCAAGAACATTCGTCTAAATGATGCTTTATGGGTGGTCATAACAAATAAGAAATGTATGGCAATGTTATGACATAAAGCATAGAATAGTACAGTGCAGTACAGGTACTTCGGCACACAATGCAGTGGTGATCCTTAAACCATGCCCCCTCCATATAACCTTACACCTAAAATTCTTCCATTTCCCTGTCTCGTAGTCTCTTAAATTTCACTGGTGTATTTGCCTCCACCACTAACTCAGGCAGTGCATTCCACGCACCAACCACTCTCTGAGTAAAAACACCTATCTCTAATATTCCTCTTGATATTCCAACCCCTTACGTTAAAGCCATGTCCTCTTGTATTGAGCAGATTTGCCCTGGGGAAGAGGAGCTGGCTGTCCACTCTATCTATTCCTCTTAACATCTTGTATACCTGTATCATTTCTCCTCTCGTCCCCCTTCTCTCCAAAGAGTAAAGCCCTCGTTCTCTTAATCTCTGAACATAATGCATACCCTCTAAACCAGGCAGCACCCTGGTAAATCTCCTCCGTATCCGATCCAATGCTTCCACATCCTTTCTATAGTGAGTCGACCAGACTGGTCAGAGTTCTCCATTTTTTTTTTTTTTTTGCATTTTTTGCTTTTTTTTTTCAAGGAAGGTGGGATCATAATAACCATATAACCATATAAAATATAACCCTAATGCGAGGGTAAAGCAGTGGATGTTGTCTATATGGACTTCAGTAAGGCCTTTGACATAGATCCCTGAGGCACACCACTAGTCACCGGCCTCCAACCTGACAAACAGTTATCCACCACTACTCTTTGGCATCTCCCATCCAGCTGTTGAATACATTTTACTACTTCAATATTAATACCTAACGATTAAACCTTCCTAACTAACCTTCCTTGTGGAACCTTGTCAAAGGCCTTTCTGAAGTCCATATAGACAACATCTACTGCTTTACCCTCGTCAACTTTCCTCATAACCTCTTCAAAAAATACAATAAGATTTGTCAAACATGACCTTCATCGCAGAAATCCATGTTGACTTTTGCTAATCAGACTATATCCAGATAATTATATATACCATCTCTAAGAATAATTTCTATTAATTTACCCACCACTGACGTCAAAATTATAGGCCCATAATTGCTAGGTTTACTCTAAGAACCCTTTTAAAAGATATGGAAGACGGTTTACACCTGAACTTGAGGGAAACTGATATCCCAGCGGGAAGGTTTGTAAGTACTGTGCATGGGAGTTTTCGGGAGAGTAGTTGAACTTGAGTTGCAAGGTATGGGATTCAGATCTCCAGAGCAGATAGCGGAGCCGATTTGGGCACAGATGTTGTTAAGACCGCAGAAGAAGTCAGATATCAATAGTTTATGCATAATGCGACTGGTACACTGAGCATTCTAATGCAAAAAGCTTTAAAAAGGCGGTTGAGCTCAGCGAATGAATCAATACAGTGAATTATGACATTGTCGCCATTACTGAGAATTGTGTGTGGGAGGAGCAAGCAGGGGAGCACGATATTTCGGGTTTACCTAATTTTAGTCAGAAGGCATGAGAACCAGGGAGGTTTGGCCAATTGGATTCAGAATTGGCTTGCCTGCAGAAGGCAGAGGGTCATGGTGGAGGGAGTACATTCATGATAGAGGGTTATGACTAGTGGTGCCCCACAATGATCTGCTCCGGGACCTCTATTTTTTGTGATTTTTATTAACGACTTTGATGAGGGGGCGGGAGGGTGGTTTGGCAAGTTTGCAAGCGACACAAAGGTTGGTTGTATTGGAGAGGATTGTCAAGGATTGCAGAAGCATTGATACAAAGCAGAAGTGGGCTGAGAAGTGGCAGGTGGATTTCAACCCGGAGAAGTGTGAGGCGGTACACTTTGGAAGGACAAACTCCAAGGCAGATTATAAAGTAAATGGCAGGATACTTGGTAGAGTGGAGGAGCAGAGGGATCTGGGGGTACATGTCCACAGATCCCTGAAATTTGCCTCACAGTTAGATAGGGTAGTTAAGAAAACTTATGGGGTGTTAGCTTTCATAAGTCGAGGGATAGTGTTTAAGAGAAGCGATGTAATGATGCAGCTCTATAAAACTCTAGTTCGGTCACACTTGGAGTACTGTGTCCAGTTCTGGTCGCTTAAGTGTAGGAAAGATGTGGAAGCATTGGAGAGGATACAGAGGAGATTTACCAGGATACTGCCTGGTTTAGAGAGTATGGATTATGATCAGAGTTTAAGGGAGCTAGGGCTTTACTCTTTGGTGGGAAGGATGATGTAAGCAGACATGATAGAGGTGTCCAAGATATTAAGAATGGAGAGCCAGCGCCTCTTCCCCAGGGCACCACTGCTCAGTACAGGAGGACATGGCTTTAAGGTAAGGGGAGCGAAGTTCAAGGTGGATGTTACAGGAAGTTGTTTTTTTTTTCACTCAGAGAGCGGTTGGTGCGTGGAATGCTCTGCCTGAGTCAGTGGTGGAGGCAGATACACAAGTGAAATTTAAGAGACAACCAGACAAGCATTTGGAGGCATTTAAATTGGGGGGTTATATGGGAGGCAGGGTTTGAGGGTCAAAAGCCTTACTAAAATCCATGTAAATCACATCCACTGCACTACCCTCATCTATATGTCTGGTCACCTCCTCAAAGAAATCACGTGTAAGCTTTGTAGAGGATACAGAGGGGAAATACCAGGATGTTGCCTGGTTTAGAGGGTATGAGTTATGATCTGAGATTAAGGGAACTAGGGCTTTACTCTTTAAAGAGAAAGTAAATGAGAGGAGAAATGATAGAGTCATACAAGATATTAATAGGAATAGACAGAGTGAACAGCCAACACCTCTTCCCAGGGCAGCACTGCTCAATACAAGAGCACATGGCTTTAAGGTAAGTGGTGGGAAGTTCAAGGGGGATATTAGAGGAAGGTCTTTTACTCAGAGACTGGTTGGTGCGAGGAATGCACAGCCTGAGTCACTGGTGGAGGCAGATACACTAGTGAAATTTAAGAGATTTCTAGACAGGAATCTGGAGGAATTTAAAGTGTGTGTGGGGCGGGGGGGGGAAGTTATATGAGAGGCAGGGTTTGAGGGTCGGAACAACATTGTGGGCCGAAGGGCCTGTAATGTGCTGTACTATTCTATGTTCTATGTTCTATGTTTATGTTCTACAGTGAAGCGACCAGACTGGACACAGTACTCCAAGTTCGGCCTAACCAGGCTTTTATAGAGCTGCATCTTTATTTCGCGACTCTAAAACTCTATCTCTCATTAGGAAAACTTACACCACATAGGCTTTCCTATCTACCCTATCGATCTGTGAGGCAACATTCAGGGATCTGTGGACTCGTAACCCCAGATCTCTTTGCTCCTCCCTACTACCAAGTATGCTGCCACTTACTTTGTACTCTGCCTTGGAGTTTGTCCTCTCGGAGTGTGGCATCTGCCACTTTTCACTGGGAAATGAATAATCAAGCGTATACGTCCTATCGAAAGGACAGACAGGTGGGCAGAGAGGGTTGGGTGGCTCTGCTGGAGAGGAATGAAATTCAGTCCCTTGCGAGGTGTAACATAGAATCAGGAGATTTCGAGTCAGCATGGACTGAAGTGATAAATAATAAGGGCAATTTGTCATCACCTCAGTTCGTGAGGTCTCTTGCATTGTCGTGCACGCCCTTTTGCCTTTCTACCTTACTTTACAACCTTTATTCTTTGTCTCTTTCCTCAAATGCAAGATCTGGCTTTACTCCATGCACTGTACTTGCAGCTCTCGCATGAACTTTATCCTCCTCCACCTCACTATCTGCTCTAACACTCTGGTTCCCCTCCCCCTGCAAATCTAGTTTAAACCCCCCGGTGCAGCACAAGCAAACCTTCCCGCAAGGATGTTAGTCCCCCACCAGTTCAGTTGCAACGCGTCCCGTCGGTACAAGTCCCACCTTCCCTGAGACAAGGCCCAATTGTCCAGAAACATAAAGCCATCCTTCTTGCGCAGACTCCTTACCCACGTATTTAGCTCCATCATCTTTCTGTTTCTGGCCTCACTGGCGGGTGGCACAGGTAGCGATCCTGAGATTGCAACCCTGGAGGTCCTGTCCTACAATTTTGCACCTAACTCCCTAAAAACTCGTTGCAGGACCTCTTCCTTCTTCCTATCCACGTCATTGGTCCCAGCATGGACCACGACATCCGGCTGCTCACCCTCCCTCTTGAGAATACTGACAGGCTGATCCGAGATATCGCGGACGCTGGCACCAGGGAGGCAACAGATCATCCGAGATTCTCGATCTCTCCCACAGAACTTCCGATCTCTTCCCCCAACCATCAAATCCCCGATCTCTTTCCCCAACCATCGAATCCCCTATCACTACTGCTCTCCTCATTTCACTCCTTCCCTTCTGAGTTGAGGATACAGTCTCAGTGCCAGAGACATAACCACTACTGATTGTCCCTGGTAGGGACACCAGGGGCAGATCCTGCTTTACTCCATGAGGGTACGTCCCCACTAACATTATCCAAAATGGTATACTTATTATTTGTGGGAACGGCCGCATGTATGCTCTGCTCATTCTGTCTATTCCCCTTCCCTCCGCTGACAGTCACTCAGCTACCTGCCTCCTGACATTTAGGGGTGAATGTCTCCTTGTAACTCCTGTTTATTTCTGCCTCCGCCTCCCGAATGATCCGAAGTTTCTCCAGCCCCAGCTCCAGTTCCCGAACTCGGTTTGTCAGGAGCTGCAGCTGGATGCACCTTTTGCAGGTGTGGTCATCAGGCACATTTGTGCACGGCCGGACTTCCCACATACTGCTAACGGAACACTCGACTGCCATAACTGCTGCCTCTATTACCTACCTCTGGAGCCAAAGCCTTCCTACTCTGTCTCCCTCCACTGCGTCGCCCGCAGACTTACACGCGCTTGCGCAGTCGTGCCCAGCTCAAACTTCCAGAGTCATCTTTTGGAGATATGATTTGGTGGCCGTTACAGAGACTTGGACGGTTCAGGGACAGGAATGGATACTTCAAGTGCCGACTTTTAGATTTTTCATAAAGGGCAGGGAGGGGGGCATAACAGCTATGGGCGTGGCACTGTTGATCATAGATAGCGACACAGATGCAGAAAAGTTGGACGCCATCGAGGAATTTTCTACGGATACTCTTAGGGTGAAGGTTGTGAACAGGAAAGGGTCAATAACTTTACTGGGTGTTTTTTCATAGGCCGCCCAACAGTAGCAGGAATATCGAGGAACTGATAGGGAAACAAATCTTGGAAAGTTAAGATAATAACAGAGTAGTCGCGATGGAAGATATTAATTTCCCAAATATCAATTGACATCTCCCTTGAGCAAGAGCTTTAGATGGGTTGGAGACTGTTAGGTGTGTTAAGGAAGGTTTCTTGACTCAATATGTAGATAAGCCTGCACTAGCAGAAGCTGTTCTTGATTTCTTACTGGAAAATTAACCTGTCAGGTTTTAGATTTTCGTGAGATCTCACTCTGGAAAATGGTGTTGGTGATGATTGTTGTGACTTACAGCAGACTGAAAAGCTTGAGCACGTAGATAATTAAAAAGAGGATGTGCTGGAGATTTTGAAAAGCATCGTTTGGATAAGTCGCCGAGCCCGGATGAGATGTACCCAAGGCTACTCTGGGAGGCAAGGGAGGAGGTTGCTGCGTCTCTGGCGATGATCTTTGCATCAATGGGGACAGGCGAGGTTACGGAGGATTGGAGGTTTGCGGATATTGTTCCTTTATCACAGAAAGTGGGTAGATATAGCCCAGGAAATTATAGACCTGTGAATCCTGACTCAGTGGTTGGAAAGTTGATGGAGAAGATCCTAAAAGGCAGGATTTATACACATTTGGGGAGGTATAATATGTTTAGCAGTAACAGCATAACTTTGTCAAGGACAGATTGTGACTTACCAGCCTGGTAGAATTTTTTTGAGGATGTGACTATACACATTGATGAAGAAGAGCAGCAGATTCAGTGTTAAAGGATTTCGGTAAGGCATTTGATAAGCGTATTAAGCCGTATTAAGTAAAAAAAGATGCATGGGTTCCACGGGGACATTGCATTGTGGATCCTGAACTGGCTTGCCCACAGAAGGCTTGTTACAGAAGGGTGATATTCTGCATGGAGGTCGGATAGTGTGGAGAGCTGTCAGAGGTTACAGCGGGTTATCGATTGGATGCTGAGGAAATTACAAGAAGGCTAGAAAAGAGAGAAGCAGTGGTTGTTGCATACTTGGATTTTCAAAAGGCCTTTGGCAAGGTGCCGCACATGAGGCTGCTAAACAAGATAGGAGCCCATGGAATTACAGGAAAGTTACAATCGTAGATAGACCGTTGGCTGATTAGCAGGAAACAGAGAGTGTGAATAAAGGGATCCCATTCCGGTCTGCTGCCGGTTACCTTTGGCGTTCCACAGGACTCTTTGTTGTTGCTGCTTCTTTTTACATTGTATATCAACGATTTGGATTATGGAATAGATGGCTCTGTGGCAATGTTTGCTGATGATGCAAAATGGGTGGAGGGGCAGGTAATGCTGAGGAAACACTGAATCTGCAGAGAGACTTGGTTAGATTGGGAGAATATGAAAAGAAGAGGAAAATGAAATACAATTTTGGAAAGTGCATGTTCATGCACTTTGGTAGAAGAAAGCTTGCAGAGAGATTTAGGCCAGTTGGGAGAGTGAGCTGAACGTTGTCAGATGAAGTTTAATGCTGATAAAAGTGAGGTGCTACATTTTTGGTAGGAATTATCCAAATAGGACAAACATGGGAAATGGTAGGGCATTGAAGAATGCAGTAGAACAGAGTGATCTAGGAATAATGGTGAATAGTCTCCTGAAGGTAGAAACTCATGTAGATAGGGTGGTGTAGAAAGCTTTTGATATGATAGCCTTTATAAATCAAAGCATTGAGTATAGGAGTTGGGATGCAATGTTAAAATTGTACGAGGCATTGGTAAGGGCGAATTTGGTGTATTGTGTATAGTTATGGTCACTGCATTATAGGAAAGATATCAACAAAATGGAGAGAGTACAGAAAAGATTTACTAGAATGTTTCCTGGGTTTCAGCACCTAAGTTACATGGAAATGCTGAAAAAGTTAGGTCTTTATTCTTTGGAGCTTAGAAGGTTTGGGGGAGGGGGTGTCTTGATAGAGTTATTTCAAATATGAGAGGGATAGATCAAGCTGACGTGGATAGGCTTTTTCCATTGAGAGCAGGGGAGATTCAAACGAGAGGACATGATTTCAGATCTCGTAGGCAAAAAGTTTAACGTTTACACGAGCAGGAATATCTTTACTCAGAGTGTGGTCGCTGTGTGGAATGAGCTTCCAGTAGAAGTGTTACTGATAATACTAGGTTCGGTATTATCATTTAAAGCGAAAGTGAATAGGTATATGGACAGGAAAGGAATGGAGGGTTATGGGCTGAATCCTGGCCAGTGGGACTAGGTGAGTGTAAGCGACAGCACGGACGAGTAGGGCTGAGATGGCCTGTTTCTGTTCTGTAATTTTTATATGGTTATCTGGTTACATAAACGGGCAGAATATTATTTAAATAAGGATAGAATTCAAAATTCTGAGATTCAACGGGATTAGGGGGTGCTCATGAAAGATAACCTTAATGTTAATCTCCAGGATGAGTCGGTGGTGAAGAAGTCGAATGCAATGTTGGCATTTATTTCTAGAGGAATAGAGTATAGGAGCAGGGATGTGATGTTGAGGCTCTATGAGGCACTACTAAGACCTCACTTGGAGCACTGTGTGCCGTTTTGGGATCCTTATTTAAAAAAAAAGTTGAGTTGACTTTGGAGTGGGTGCAGAGAAGCTTCACTACATGGATTCCGGGAATGAGCGGGTTAACACATGAGGAACGTTTGACCGCTCGTGGACTGTACTCCTTGGAGTTTAAAAGCATAAGGGAGGGGACTGATAGAAACATTTCCAGTGTTAAAAGGCATGGACAGAGTTGTTGTGGCAAAGTTGTTTCCTATGCTGGGGGAGTCCAGTACGAGAAGGCATGACTTACGGATTGAAGGGCGCCCAGGCAGAACAGAGATGCGAATATTTTTTTTTATTATTATTATCCAGAGGGTGGTGAATCTGTGGAAATTGTTACCACAAACGGCAGTCGAGTACAAGTAATTGGGTGCATTTAAGACAGAGATTGATAGTCATCTATGTTGTCAGGGCATCAAAGGATAAGGTGAGAAGGCGGAGGAGTGGGACTAAATGGGAGAATGGATTAGCTCATGATAAAATGGCGGAGCAGAATCGATGGGCCGAATGGCCGAATTCTGCTCCTTTGTCTTATGGTCTTATGGATGGAAAACTGGGCTTAGAATTGGCGGATTGCGTTCAACCCAGGGAAGTGGGAGGTAGTTCATTTGTGTAGGTTTAACATAATTGCAGAATATATTACTAATGGTAAACCCTGCAGAGTGGACGATCAGAGGGATCTTGGAGTCCGAATCCATCAGACACTCAGAGCTGCTTCGCAGTTTGACTCTGTGTTTAAGAATACGATACAGTGGCAATCATCAGCCGTGGAATTGAGTTCAACAGCGAGAAGTAATGTTACATCCCTATAGCACACCGGTCAGATCCCCCCCCGCCACCTTGGAGAACTGTGATCAGTTCTAGACAACACACTACAAGGATAATGTGGAACCTATAGGAATGGTACAGAGGAGCTAAACAAGGATTGGGGATAATGCCTTCTTGTAATAGATCAGTGAACTCGGAGTTCTCTCCTTGCAGCGATGGAGGATGTGAGGTGACTTGACAGAGGTGTATAAATGATGAGAGGCATTGATCGTGTGGTTAGTCAGAGACAAACCCACCAAATTTACTCATTTCGGCTCATTACTCATTATGAACAGCTCCTTGTACATTCTCATACAAATCGCCATATATCTGAACGCAATCAAACTGCTCAGAGAGGTGTTCGCGGGTTCCACATCGTCCTCCAATGTCGTCTGCAAACTGGACCTTGTTAAAAGCCTTGTTAAATTCCATGAAAGTCACATCTACTATCCGTGCGTGATCTACTTGCCCGGACAAATCAGACCGACAACTTTCCCTGCTTCTCACGCCATCTGATCCTTCCCTCCCCTTTATGTTCCACGCTCCCAATCTCCGCTTCACTTTCCCTCTCTCACCACTACAGTTCATGTCCGTCTCTCCCAACCTTCCATCTCGGATATTCTTAATGGACATGTATATGTTTATAACAGATACCAATACAAAAAATAGCTCCAACGCATTCAAATCAGCCGGTCATCTCTCCCTGTGTCCCACATCATCATTCTCGAAGGAATTACCCTTTTTTTACCGAATTGGACTGTAAAAGAATTTATCCTGGGATCAAACTGAAATAAAGACACAAACATCGGTGTTCGGTTAACCCTTCAGTAGGTGACCCCGTTGCCCTCCGACTCCGCCAATATCAGGTTATCTCTGAAATTTATACAGTGAATTTTGGGCACGAGCCAGCAGCCAAATATATTCAGTGAGCGATTTCAAGAAGCACGTGTTAGATATCAGACAGTCTACGAATGCTACCGGGCGGTGCAAAACATTAGAACTGCACATCTGCAGTCAGTTCCTATTTTACCAAAACAGTGTTGGACAAAAGTTAACATTACCTCATTCTTGGTATGAAATGTTGCTAGCTTTTGTAAAGCTCGCACAAGCAAGGCAGCATCTGCATCTTATCCTGTGAGCTTCGTGACCTCAATCATCAGCTAGTCCAGCTTGGCAAAAACATTTATTTTTTTTACATTCAGACTAAGTAACTTATCATGTGAACGTAGGATTTAGGAGCAGAAATGGACCAGTTGTCCCATAGAGGCTGCTCCACCATTTGATCGTGCCTGATCTAATTAACTTCCCAGCCTCAATCCCCTCTCTTCTTCCAGTATTCCTTCAGGCCCTGACCAATCAAGAACCTCTGCCATAAATATATATAAAAAAGAAAGCTTTGGCTTCCACGGTTGCCTGTGGCAAAGAAATCCACAAATTCACCAAACTCTGACTAAAGAAATGTCTCCTTGTCTGCGTTCTAAAAGGACGCGCTGCTCTTCTAAGTCTTTGTCATCTGGTCTTCGACTCCCCCACCATAAAAAACTATCCTCTCCACAACCACCTCGATCAAGGCATTTAAATATTCAATAGATTTCAATGGGGTCACACTTCTAAATTCCAGAGAGTGCAGACCTAGAGATATCAGGCACTTCTCATATGAGGCCCTTCAATCTTGGAATCATGTTTGTTATCCTCGTTTGAACCCTCTCCGCTTTGAGCACAATCTTTCTAAGATAGGCGACCAAAAGCTGTTCACAATACCCCACGTGAGGCCTCACCAGTGCTTTATAAAGTCTCATCATCACACCTTTCCTTTTATATTCGAGTCGAAATGCTGACATGCATTTGCCCTCCTCACCGTAGCCTCTACCTGAGAAGGTTACACCATCGAGGGGCGGGGAATGTGCTGCATGTTCAACCTTCAAATCATCCTTCAGGAAATCGCGCACAAGGATCTTAAAGTCCCCTTGAATCTCCGTTTTTTTTTTTTGTTTTCTCTGCATTTATAAAATATTTAACCCTATTAATTTCTCCTAAAGCATGACCATGCATCTTTCAACACAGCAGTACATCTGCCATTACATTGCCCTGTTTAAGTCCTTCTGTAGCCTGTCCACTTCCTCAGAACTACCTGCCCCTCCACTTATCCTCATACCGTCTGCAAACTGTTGAGCCACGTTCATGGAGCTGCATACACGGACCGTAAGGTCCCTCTGCTCACCGACACTGTCTTGTGTGCTACATCTTTCTATTTGTCCGGGTTGAACTCAGCTGCCATTTCTGCAACCATATCTCCAAGGGATTGTCAGCAGAGCAGCATTTGCTTTCATTTCTAGGAAAAAATGAGGAAGGTGCAGGACATATGTATTCCAAAAATAAGAAGTTCTCTGTACACAAGTCAACTTTGGCCGAAAAGGGAACTGAGAGCTCTTGTAAAAGCTAAAGAAAGGGCTTACAAGAAAATAAAAATTAGTGGGAATGCAATCATCGGTTCGGCTCGCGGCTTCATCCAGGTGATGGTCGCCCCCGGCCCGAGAAACTTACGAAATCTCGTTTGGGTGAATGCTGTACTCTGTTTACAGACAGTAAACAATATGAGAGTAAATGACTGAGCTTTAAATTTGTATTTTGTCTGTATGGTTAGAAAAGCAACATAAAAAATAAGAAATGGGTACATTCTTATGAAACATTCTAATATGCCAAAGTTGGAGCTCACAGTGTCGTCCATTTGTTCCCGTCGACCTCTCCCGAGCGTAGGTGGCCCTCGGATCCACTCTCCTCAGACCGCTCCGTCCAGCCGTCATAGAGACATAGAAACACAGAATGCCTAGATCACAGTACAGGCCCTTCGGCCGAAAAACTGTGTGAACATGTCCTTACCTCCGAACCATCCAGCCCTTTTACAGAATAGACTTCTAAATTACCTGGGTTTGCCAGTAGCTCTCTATTTTCCTGAGATCCATGTACCTGTCCAGGAGACTGTTAAAAGTATCTGTCCTGTCGGGCTCCACTACCGTGTCCGGCAGCGCGTTACGCGCACTCACCACTCTCTCCGAACAAAATAAAAATACTCCTGACAGTCCCCTCTGTACCTACTTTTAAGCAGCTTAAAACTGTGCCCTCCCGTGCCATCCATTTCACCGCAGGAAAAAAAGGCCTCTGACTATCCACACGATCAGTGCCTCTCATCATCTTATACACCTTATCAGGTCATCTCTCATTCTCCGTAGCTCAAAGGAAAAAATGGCCGAGTTTACTCAACGTATTCTCACAGGGCAGGCTCTGCAATCCAAGCAACATCCTTGTAAATCTCCTCTGTACCCTCTGCTCGTCTTTCCTGCAGTGAGGCGGCCAGAGCTGAGCACAGTATTTCAGATTGGGTCTGACCAAGGTCCTTTGTAGCTGCAACATTACCTTTCGGCTCCTAAACTCAATCTTACGCTTGATGAAGACCAATGCCACATCTCCTACCTGAAAAGCAGAGACAACCTGCGCCGCAGCGTTGAGTGTCCTATGGACTCGAACCCCAAGATCCCTCTGACACCCACACTGTCAAGAACATTACCATTACTACTATATTCTGTCACCTTATTTTGACCTACCAATATGATCAAACTCCCACTTACCTGGGTTGAGCTCCATCTGCCACCTCTCGTCGACTTTTGCATCCTATGGATGTCCTGCAGTAAACTCTGACAGACGTCAAAATAGGGGGTATCTACAACAGCCCCAACCATTCTATCATTCGCATTTTAAGAAACCACACTTACACATCCTCATCCAGGAAATTTATAAAATCAGGAAGAGCAGGAGCCCCAGAACAGATCCCTGAGGAACTCCACTGTTCACTGGCCTCCGTGCAGAATATGAACCGTTCACAACCTCTCTTTGCCTTCTGTGGGCAAGCCAGTTCTGGATTCACCAAGCAATGTCTCCTTGGGCCATCTTTCTTCTTACATGGGATAAAGTACAAAATGCTCGGTGAAATCAATATACACCACATCTACTGCGCTACCTTCATCAATTTGTTTCAGTCACATCCCGATAAATAATCAATCAGTCTCGGAAGGCTCGACCTGCCTTTGACAAATCCTTATGACTTACTGATCAGATTAATCATATTATGCCTCTACAATTGTTCATAAATCCAGCCTCTCTGGATCTATTCCGTTAACTTACCAACCACTGAAGTACGATTCATTGGTCTGTAAGTTCCTTGGCTATCTCTACTCCCTTTCTTGAATAAAGAAACAACATCCGCAACCCTCCAATCCTCCGGAATCTCTGCCGTCCCCACTGATGGTACAAATGTCATCGCCAGAGCTCAGCAATCTCCCAGCAGAGCAGCCTGGTCGTCCTTTCCCGCTGGCCCATGCAACCTGATGCTTTCCAAAAGCGACAGCATATCGTCTTTATTAATATCTACATGGTCATGGTTTTCACTCCGCTCTATGTCACCCTGACAATCGGCACAATCCTTTACCCTAGAGAATACTGAAGCAAAGTATTTATTATGTACCTCTGCTATCCCCTCCGGTTCCATATACATTCTTCCACTTTCACACTTGATTCGTCCTCATCTCTCAAGACTTACCCACTTGTTCTTCACATACTTATAGAATGTCCTGTGATTTACATTAATCCTATCCTCCAAAGCATTCTTATAGTCCCTCCTGGCTCTCCTAATTTCTTTCTAAAGCTCCTTCCTGCAGCTGTATAATCTTTTAGATCTTTGTCAACAAATAGTGTTTTCGACCTCTCGTAAAGCCTTCGTTTCTTCTTCATTAGATGTATAGTAGGCTTTGTACACCACGGTTCCTGAACCATTCCATCCTTTCCCTTTCTCATTGGAACGTACCTATGCAGAACTCTACGCAAATACGCCCTGAACATTTGCCACATTACTTTCGTACAGTGCTAATGGAGAACGATGGAGTTTAATACAGGCAAGTGTGAGGTATTGCACTTTGTAAGGAAAAAAACAGTTAGAACATAAAATGTAAATGGCAGGGCATTGAGGAATGCAGTAGAACAGAGGGATCCAGGAACGCAGATAGAAAATTCCCTAAAAGTGGCATCACATGTCGATAGTTTAGTGTAGAGAGTTTTTAGTACATTGGCCTTTACAAACCAAAGTATTGTGTATAGGAGTCGGAATGTTATGAAGATGTTGTATAAAAAATTGGTGAGGCCGAATTTGGAGTGTTGTGTGCAGCATTCGTCACCGAATTACATCAACGATATTAAATAAGGTTGAAATAGTGCAGAGAAGGTTCACAAGGATGGTGCCGGGACTTGAGAATCTGAGTTACAGAGAAAGGTTGAATATGTTAGGACATCATTCCCTGGAGCGAAGGAGAATGAGGGGAGATTTGATGGAGGTGTACAAAATTATCATGGGTATAGAGTGAATGCAAGCAGGCTTTTTCTGCTGAGGCTCGAGGGGAAGGAAAACAGAGGGCATGGGTTAAGGGTGAAGGGGGAAAACTTTAAAGGGAATATTGACAGGGCTTCTTCACACAGAGAGTGGTGGGAGATGCGTTGCCAGATGAAGTGGTAAATGCGGGTTCACTTTTAACATTTAAGAACAACCTGGGCAGGTACATGGATGAGAGGTGTATGCAGGGATATGTCCCAGTTGCAGGTCAGAGGGACTAGGCAGAAAAATGGTTCGGCACAGCGAGGAAGAGCCAGAAGGCCTGTTTCTCTGCAGTAATGTTCCGTGGTTCTATGATTCTATTAGTTCCCCTCCAGTTCAGTTGCAACCTGTCCCGTCTGAACAGGTTCCACATTCCCTGGAACAAGGCCCAATTTTCCAGAAACATGAAGCCCTTCTTCCTGCACTAACTCCTTAGCCACGTATTTAGCTGCATTGTCTTCCTATTTATAGCCTCACTAGCACTTGGCATGATTCGCAATACTGAGATTGCCATCGTAGAGGTTCTGTCCTTCAACTTTGCACTAAAGTCTTTAAACTCTCTTTGCAGGACCTCGCCCTCCTTCCTATTCACTTCTTTGTTCCAGACATGGTCCATGACATGTCCAGCACACAGGCCTGCTCTACCTACAACATCCGGATCAAGATCATTTTCACTTGTGAATGCTAAACCAAAGTATTCATTTAGGACCTCCCCAACTTCCTCAGCCTCCAGGCACATGTTACCCTTTTTATCCTTTAGCGGTCCCACCTTCGTCCTCGTCAGACTCCTATTCTTCACATAAGCATAGAACGCCTTGGGGTTCTCCTTAATCCTACATGCAAAGGCTTTCACATATCCCTTCCTAGCGCTCCTAATCCTTTCTTTAGCTCCTTCCTGGCTACCCTATATTTCTCATAAGCTCCTCCTACTTCCTGATTTGATATCCAGCATATGTTTCCTTTTCTCCTCGTGACGAGTTGCCTCACATGTTTTGTCAGCCACTTCTCCCTTTTCCTGCCACGTTTTCCTTGCCTCAGTGGGACAAACCTATCCTGAACTCAAGTGGTCCCTAATTTTTTCCCACCTTACTTCTTTGCTTTCCGTTTTGAACATCTGTTTCCAATTTACTATCGCTAATTCCTGCCTCATCCCTTCAATGTTAGCTCTTCCCCAGTTAAGCACTTTACCATTTCGTCTGATTTTATCCCTTTCCATAGCTATGCTGAAGCTAAGGGGGTTGTGGTAACTTTCACTAAAATGCTCCCACCTAGAAATCTGTCACGTGACCAAGTTTATTACCCAGAACTGGATCCAGTATTGCTTCTCCTCTCGTCGGCCGGTCCACCTACTGTGTCAGGAATCCTCCTTGAACACATCCTGACACAAGCAGCCCCCATCTTTCAGCTTCGCACTCAGCGGGTGCAGGTCAATATGAGGGAAGTTGAAATCAGCAATACCTACTACCCTGTATGTCCTGCACCATTCTAAAATCAGCCTGCTTATCTGCTCCTCGGTGTCCTGAGGTCTATTTGGAGGCCTATAGTCTACTCGTAGCACAGTGATTGATCACTTCCTATTTCTGACTTCCACCCAGACTGACTCCGTGGACACTCCTTCTGCAGCGTCCTCCCGTTCTATAGCCGTGATACTATCCCTGACCAACAAAGCCAACCCCCGCCCTTTTCTACCTCCCCTATTCCTTTTAAAACACCTGAACTCCGGGACCGGCATCTTCGAATTCTGCCCTTCCTCCACCCAAGTCTCAGTAACGGCCACAACATCGTATTCCCACGTACTAATCCATGCTCTGGGTTCATTATCCTTGTTCCTTGTAATCCTAACATTGAAATAGACACATTTCAAACACTTTAACTGGCTACAATTATGTTTGGTCCCCTGCTTGCTCTTCCTCATCAACACAGAAGTCATAGCATCATGCCTTTGTCCTTCAACCTTAATCCCTGCACTCACATTCTGATTCCCACCCCCATGCCAAAGTAGTTTAAACCCTCCACAATTGCTCTATTAAACTTGCCCGCCAGGACATTGGACCCCAGGGATTCAAATGCACCCCGTCCTTTTTGTACAGATCACACCCACCACAAAAGAGGTCCAAATGATCCAGAAAGCTGAATCCCTGCCCCCTGCTCCAATACCTCAGTCACGCTGTTATCCTTCACCTCATTCTATTCCCATTCTCACTGTTTGAGATTACTACCTTTGAGGTCCCGAGTAATCCGAGTAATCCCGAGATTACTACCTTTGAGGTCCTGCTTTTCAACTTCCTTCCTAACTCCCTGTAGACTTCTTTCTGGAACTCTTCCCTTTTTCTACCTATGTCATTGATACCAATATGTACCACGACCTCTGGCTTTTCTCCCCCCTTTTCTCCCTCCCACTGCAGGACACCTAGAGCGCGATCAGAAACTTCGGGGACCCTGGCACCAGTGAGACAAACTACCACCAGGGCTTCTTTCCTGCGTCCACAGAATCGCCTGTCTGAATCCCTGACTAGAGAGTCCCCTATCACTACTACCTTCCTCTTTTTTCCTTACCCTTCTGAGCCACAGGGTCAGACTCTGTGCCAGAGTCACGGCCACTGTCGCTTCCCGCAGGTAGGCTGTCCCCCCCCATCATTATTCAAACAGAAGTATTTATTGTCAAGTGGTACAGCTACAGGGGTACGCTCTAGTACTTTACCCTTCCCCTTTTCTCTCCTGATTGTTTCCCTTTTCTCAGTCCCCCGTGGCCCCGGAGTATCCACCTGTCTGTAACTCCTCTCTATCACCTCCTCACTCTCCCTGAGCAGATGAAAGTGATCGAGATGGATCTCCAGTTCCCTAACACGGTCCCTTAGGAGTTGCATCTCTATTCACCGGGTGCAGATGTGGCCGTCCGTGACGCCGGGAGACTCCTGGACTTACCACAGAAAACTGGCATCACACAGATACTCCTCCTTTTGCAATCATCAACTGTCTCAACTCGTCCCGTTACCGCCGAGGCCCGTGGATCCAAAGCCCTTTCTTTCTTCTGCCCTATATTTTGTTGTATTATACTATATCATATCATTACGAGAGCCACAGGGAGACCAGACAACTGAGGTATTAGTCTGGAGCGGCGGAGACTGATTGTGAGGGGAGACACAGGGAGACCAGATAGCCGATGTATTAGTCTAGAGTGTCGGAGACTGAGGTGGGGGAGATACAGGTCTATATCATTATGAGAGATACCGGGAGACCAGACAGCCGATGTATTAGTCTAGAGTGGCGGAGAGTGAGGGTGGAGGAGATACAGGTCTATATCATTATGAGAGATACCGGGAGACCAGACAGCCGATGTATTAGTCTAGAGAGTCTGAGACTGAGTGTGGAGGAGATACAGGTCAATATCATTATGAGAGATACAGGGAGACCGGACAACTGGTGTATTACCCTGGAGCGGTGACAGGCAGGAGCGTGTACAGGCATTGGAGGGAGCTGCACATTGCTGAGGCAGAAAGGACTTGACTGGTATAGCACAGAATTGCGGCCGAAGGGCCTGTTCTTTTCTGTGATTTACGTTCGCTGATTTTCAGGAGGGCGGGGACTGATTTGAACTCGGAGAGTGGGAAGAGCAGAGGTGGATTTGATCAGGGAAAAGGACGATTAACAAAGTCGCGGAACGATTTCTCCACAGACGAGATGGGAAATGAAGACGGATCAGACTCAAGCATATGGCTAATCTGCGTTTTAACAGCGACCCTCATTATCACAGGTATCTGCTGGAGGATTCACGGTGAGTTTCACTCCGATCGCAACGACCAAACCGCATAGAATAAAAATGGCCACTTTAACAGCGACACATTCCCAACGTTACCCCGAAACACCCTTTCCTGTGATACCAAGACACCCCTCACTGCAGTACTGACGGGCCGCTTACAATGACTACGACACATCCCTCACCGTGACCCCGTCACAACCCCCATCAACACATCGCTCAATGTGATACCGAAACGCAACTGACAACCATAGAACCATAGAACATTACAACACAGATGCAGGCCTTTCGGCCCTACTTTGCTGTGCTGAAACATTTTACTGCCTAGTCCCACTGCCCTGCCCTTAGACCATAGCTCTGCATGTTCCTTTCATCCATGTACCTCTCCATGTTTTTTTCTGAAATGATAAAAGTGAGACTGCATTCACCACTTCAAATGTCAGTTCATTCCAGACTGCCATTACTCTCTGAAGCCCCCACTAATGTGTCCTTTAAATGTTTCCCCTTTCACCCTTAACCCATGCCTTTTGTTTCTTTTTTTCTCCCCTAACCTCATTTGAAAATGCCTGCTTGCATTCACTCTATCTAAACACACCGTAATTTTATAAACATCTTTCAAATCTCTCCTCATTCTCCTACGCTCCAGGGAATAAAGTCCTAATGTGTCCAACCTTTCTCTGTAACTCAGTGTCTCAAGTCCCTGTAACATCTTTGTAAACATTCTCTGCACTCTTTATAATTTATTAATATCCTTCCTCTAATTAGTTGATCATAACTGCACACAATACTCCAAATTCGGCTTCATCAATATCTTATAAAAATTCGCCATGACATTTCTACTCCTATTCACAGTCCTTTGATTTATCAAGGCCAATGTGCCGAAAGCTCTGTTTCCGACCCTATCTACCTGTGACGCAACTTTTAGAAAATTATGTATCTGTATTCCCAAGATCCCTCTAATCTACTGCACTCCTCATTGTCCTATAATTTACCTTATATGTTCTACCTTGGTTTATCCATCCGAGGTGCACTACCTCACACTTGTCTGCATTAAACTCAATCTTCCATTTGCCATATTCTTTTTCCAGCTTGTCCAAATCTCTCTGCAAGCTTTCAAAATCTTCCTCACTGTACACGACACCTCCACTCTTTGTATCATCAGCAAATTTGCTGATCCAATTCACCACATTATAATCCAGATCATTGATATAGATGACAAATAACATTGGACACAGCACTGTTCCCTGTGGTACAGCAGTAGTCACAAGCATCTACTCAGAGAAGCAATCCTCCACTACCACTCTCTGACTTCTCCCATTGAGCCAATGTCTAATCCAATTTACTACCTAACCATGTATACCTGGCGACTGAATCTTCCTAACTAACCTCTCATGTGGGACCTTGTCAAAG
This sequence comes from Hypanus sabinus, assembly GCF_030144855.1. Lineage (NCBI taxonomy): Eukaryota > Metazoa > Chordata > Chondrichthyes > Myliobatiformes > Dasyatidae > Hypanus > Hypanus sabinus. Next base: position 877,949 of record NW_026779616.1, read on the forward strand.
GTCTTACTGAAGTCCATGGATACAACATCCACGGCCTTCCCTTCATGCACTTTCCTGGTAAGCTCATCCAAAACCTCTAATAGATTGGTTAAACATGATCTACCACGCACAGAGCCATGTTGACTCTTCCTAATAAGATCCTGTCTGTTGATCCAATCTCTTAGTACTCCTTCCAATAAATTACATCCGACTGACGTCAAACATACCGGCCTATAATTTCCTGGATTACATTTAGAACTGTTTCTGAACAACGGAACAGCATGAGCTACCCTCCAATCCTGCGGCACCTCATCCGTGGATGTCAACATTTTCAATATATCTGCCACGGCCCCTGCAATTTCAACAATAGTCTCTTTCAAGGTCAAAGGCAATACTTTGTCCAGTCATGGGGATTTATCTACTCTGATTGCATCAAGACAGCAAGCACATCCTCCTCTGTAACTTTGTTTGCTCCGTGACCTCACTACTTGTTTGCCTTATTTCCATGTACTCCTTGCTAGTTCCTTAGTTAATAGTTGCTAAAAAAAAATAAAATCTTCCCTATTTCTTTTAGTTCCATACATTGCCGATAACTCCGTTCTTCAAGAAGACCAATTTTATCTCTTAATATCCTTTAGCTCTTAATATACCTGTAGAAGTCCTTTGGACAGTTCTTCACCCTGACTGCCAACGCAACCTCGTGTCTTATTTTAGCCCTCCAGATTTTATAAGAATTTTCTTGCACTTTTTATACTCCTAAAGCACCTTATATGCTCCGTTTCACATAACTCTCATATCTCTCTCTCTTCTCCATTATCAGGTTTCCAATATCCATCAAAATCCACGTTCCCTTTTTCAAATTCACTTTGCTTTTAATCCTGACATGTCACAAACTCTGCACTGTCAAAATTGCTCCTTTGAAGGCCTCCCACTTACCAGCCACATTCTTGCTAGAGAACAGCCTGTCCCAATCCACGCCTTTTCGAACCTTTCTCATTTCTACAAATTGGTCCCTTTGTCTAGTTTATTTCCTCAACCCGAGGACCACATCTGTCTTTATAAATAACCAAGTTGAAACTAATGGCGTTATGATCACTAGACCCCACACACACTCCCGTCACTTGTCCTAACTTGTTTCCTAATAGGAGATCTAATATTGCATCCTGTCTAGTTGGTACCTCTATATATTGATTCAGAAACTTTCCTGAACACATTTTACAAACTCTAAACGTTGTAGACCTTTAACAGTAAGGGAGCCCCAATCAATATGTGGGAAATTAAAATCCCATACTATTAGAACTTTATTTTTCCTGCAGTCGTCTGCTATATTCCTGCAGGTTTGTTCCTCCAATTCTCACTGATTATTGGGTGATCTATAATACAATCCCATTAATGTGGTCATACCATTCCTTTTTCTCAGTTCCACATATATGGCCTCGGTAGACAAGCCCTCTAATCTATCCTGCCTGAGCACTACTGTAAAATCTTCTCTGACTAGCAATTCCAAGACACACCCTTCCTCCCTTTGCCTCTACCACCACTGAAAATTCGTATCCCAGGAACATGAAGCTGCTCGTCCTGCCCCTCCTGCAGCACAGTTTCACTAATGGCTAAAAAGTCATAATTCCATGTGTTAATCCACGCCTTCAGCTCGCCTGCCTTCCTCAAAATACTCCGCGCATTGAAATAGGCACTCCTCAGAAGATTATTACCACCACACACAACCCTTCTATTTCTGACTTTGCATGAACTTTCGACCTATATCTTTTCACACCCGCTCCACTATCTGCTCTGGCACTCTGCTTCCCATCCCCTCGCAAATCTAGGTTAAACCTTTCCCAGTAAGACTAGCAAACCTACCTGCAAGGATATGGGTCCCTCTGTAGTTCAGGTGTAACCCGTCTCTCTTGTACAAGTCCCACCTCCCCAGAGGATGTCCCAAAGATCTGACACCCTGCCCCTTACACTAGTTCCTCAGCCACGTGTTCATCCTCTACAGCATCCTACACTTACCTTCACTGGCACGTTGCATAGGTAGCAAACCTAAGAATACAACCCTCGAGGTCCTGCTTTTTAACTTCCTACCAAGCTCTCTATACTCACCCCAGGACCTCCTCACTCTTTCTTCCTACGTCGTTTGTACCGACGAGAACCATGGCATCTGGCTGCTCACCCTGCCACTTCAGAATGTTGTGCACGCGATCAGAGACATCCCTGACCCTGGCACACGGGAGGCAACAAACCATCTGGGAGACTCTGTCACGACCACTCCTGTCTGTACCTATAACTGTCGAGTTTCCTAGCAATACCGCTCTCCTCATCTGCCACCTTCCTTCTGTACTGCAGAACCAGACTTAGTGCCGGCGATCCGGCAGCCGCAGCTTGTCCTAGGTAAGTCAACCCCCCCCTCCCCCAGCAGTTTCCAAATCTGTGTATATGATGTTGAGGGGAATGGCCAGAGGGGTATCCCTGATCTGACTGCCCTTTACTCACTCCCTCGCCTGACGATAACAAAATTATTTGTGCCTTGCTTCTATCCCCCTAAAGCCACTATCTATAAATTCCTGATTCTCGGGATTGATACGGAGGTCATCCAGCTCCTGCTCCAGTTCCCAAACGCGGATTGTTAGGAGCTGCAGCTGCATGCACTTCCTGCAGGTGTCGCTGTCAGGGACAGCGGAGGTCTCCCTGACTTCCCACATCCTGCAAGAAGAGCATTCCTGCATCCTGCCTGGCATTCTCTCTGCTCTAAACTAACGAAACAAAACTCACCGGAAACTACATTTGATAAGGTTCCACACGGTAGCCTTATTCCGAATGACAGAAGACATGGGCTCCAGGGAAGTTTGGCCAAGTGGATTCAGAATTCGCTTGTCTGCAGAAAGCAGAGTTTCGTGGTGGGGGGAGTACATTCGGATTGGAGGGCTGTGACTAGTGGTGTCCAACAAGGATCGGTTCCCGCATCCCTACTTTTCGTGAATTTTATTAACGACTTGGATGTGGGGGTAGAAGTCTGCGTTGGGAAGTTTTCAGGCAACACGAAGCTTTTGCGGTGTTGTGGATCGTGTGGAGGATTATCGAAGATTGCAGAGAGACATTGACAAGATGCAGATGTGGGCTGAGAAGTGGCAGATGCAGTTCAATCCTTTGCAAGGATAAGCTCTAAGGCAGAGTATAGTGTAAATGGCAGGATACCTGTTTCTGTGGATGAGCAGAGGGATCTGGGGGAGTATTTACACAGATCCATGAAAGTTGCCTCACGGGTAGTTTGGGTAGTTAAGAAAGCTTATGGAGAGTTAGCTTTCAAAAGTCGAAAGATAAAGTTTAAGAGTCGCGAGGTATTCATGCAGCTCTATAAAACTGAGGTTAGGCCACACTTGGAGTACTGTGTCCATTCTGGTCGCCTCACTACAGGAAGGATGTGCATAGGTAACTGTACGGAGGAGATTTACCAGGATGCTACCTGGTTTTGAGAGTATGCATTATGATCAGAGATGAATGGAGATAGGGCTTTACTCTTTGGAGAGAAGGAGGGTGAGAGGAGACATGATAGAGGTATACAAGATATTAAGAGGAATAGATAGAATGAACAGCCAGCACCTGTTCCCCAGGGCACCACTGCTCAATACAAGAGAACATAGCCTTAAGGTAAGAGGAGGAAAGTTCAAAGGGGATATGAGAGGAAGGTTTTTTGCTCACAACGTTTTTGGTGCCGGGCATGCACTACCTGAGTCTGTGGTTGAGGGAGATACACTAGTGAAATTTAAGAGACTACTAGACTGGAATATGGGGGAATTTGAAATGGGCGGTCATATGGGATGCAGGGTTTAAGGGTCGGCACAGCATTGTGGGCCGAAGGACCTTTACTGCGCTGAACTATTCCATGTTCTATGTTCTGTCAAACAGACACACACCTAAACGTGATAAAAACACGAACCCTACCGTTGCAAAATCAAGACTTGTCCTGACACCGACACGCCATTCACCATGACATCAGCAATCCTGTCACTTCAGCACGTTCACGACACTCTAAGAGACACATTTACAATGCTAACCGCGAAAAGGACACACACATGGCAATCACACTGACCGCAACGTACCAATCACTAACATCGACATGCCCCAGACCGTGTTATTGATAAACTGTTCAAGGAGACCTGAAACACACTCTTCAGAATGACACCGTCACGCTCTTCACCGTGACACTGAGGTGCCGTACACCGTGACAACTTAACGCTCCTCAACGTGATTCGCTCTGCACCGCATCATCTCAAAGGCTCACAGGCAACTGTAACACCCTTTAGCAAGACAGTATCACCCCTCAAAATAACACCGATGCACTGCTCACTGAGGAAATTACCCGCACCGCACCCTGATATAGGAAAACCCCTGAACGTGATACAGACTAGTAAATTCACACTGACTCCAACATAGTACTCTTCGTGACACCGACACACAGCTCACCGTGACCCTCTCATACAAACCGTGGCCATGGCATGTCTCTCATCGTGACAGAGACAAAACCAGACAAGAACGGAAACATATACTCTACCACCGTGACACCACTGGACATTGATATACCCCTCACTGTGACACAGACACGCCTCTCAATGTGGCGCCGACGCCTCGCACTGTGCCACCAGCACATCCTTCACTGTGACACCCTTCACCGTGACAGTGACACAACACTCTCTGTGACCCGTTCGGTAGCGTGACACTGACTCAGGGGTCCCTGCAGACGCTAAATGTCCTTCACCGTCTCTCTCAGTATCACAGATTTGTCCGTCTCTTAAACGAACGAACAGCGATCTCCGCCACAAGTTCACTGAGATCGAAACGAAGTACAGATCTGTCAACGAAGCCAAGGCTCAGATCTGTGAATTGTTCACCAGCAGAAGAGGTGAGACATCATCCCCCTCTTTCACCCGCTCCTCATCACATGACAGGCATTAAGAGAGGAAGCGTCACTGTGTGTGACATCGGGAGTGGGTGAAGAGATATTATGGAGGGTGATTTAATCTGTGTTTGACTCGGTGAGTGTGTGATGGGGCTGAGTGAAGACAGTTTCACTCTATCACTGAATCTAGTAGAGTGTGATGGGACGTTGTGAAGGTGGATTCACTCTGTGTCTCACCACGGGTTTGTGAGAAGTAGCATTTCAGCTTCATCCTTTGACTCACTCTGGGAATGTCTGATGGAACAGTATGGATCCAGCTTCACTGTGTGTCTAACTGCGCGATCGTGTGTTGGGACATTGCCTAGAGCGGTTCACCCCATGTCTGATCCCTGAAGTGGGTTATGGCACCATGGAAACTCAGTTCAGTTTGAATCCATGGGTGTCTGACGGGACAGTACTGCGGGGGCCTCACCCACTGTCTGATTCCGAGAGAGCGTGATGGAATCGTGGGGAGACAGCTTCTGTCTGTGTCTGAGACCCAGAGTGAGGGATGCGAAGGAACGGAGGGGGCATCACTCGGTGTCTGAATCCGGAAGAGTGCGATGGAATGGCGTGGAGGGAGATTCACTTTGTCTCTGACCGCGGGAGTTTGTGAGAGGACTGTGAGGAGGGAGATGGACTCTGTGTCTGAATCCGGAAGTATGCGATGGGAAGGTGTGGAGGGAGCATCACTCTGTGTCTGACCCCGGGACTGTTTGAACGGACGGGGTAGAGGGAGATTCACTCTACGTCTGACTCCGTGTGTGTGTGATGGGACGGTGTGGAGGGGAACTTCACTCAGAGTCAAACTTGATAGTGTGTTACGGGACGATTTAAAGCGAGATTCACTCTGAGACTGAACCCGGGAGTGGGTGAGGGGACGATCCGGAGAGACACTTACGTTGTGTCTGACACCTGGACTCTGTGATGGGACTTTGGGGGTTGACTCCCTCTGTGACTGACCCAGGGAGAGTGTCATGGGACGGTGTGGAGGGTGTTTCTATCTGTGCTGACTTAGGGAGTCTGTGATGGGACGGTGAGGAGGGTGATTCACTGTGTCTGACCCCAGGAGTGTGTGATGGCACGATCTGGAGAGAGATATGCACTCTGTGACTGACCCAGAGAGAGTGTCATGGGACGGCGTGGAGGGTGTTTCTATCTGTGCTGACTTAGGGAGTCTGTGATGGGACGGTGAGGAGGGAGCAACACCTAATGTCTCACCCGGATGTGCTTGATGCGACTTGACTCTGAGTCTGAGAATGACTGAGTGACATCGGGTGGTTGTGACATCACGGACGAAGCGAGATTCACTCTGTGATTGACCCCTTGTATGATTAACCTGAGAGTGCAAAGAGAGCTTCTAACAGTGCTTGACCATCGGAGCTTGTGACGAAATGGTGTGGAGGGATTTCACTCTGCGTCTGACCGCGGGAGAGTGTGATGGGACGTTTTGCTGGGAATTCACTTTTCTTGTTCCTGATTTCCAGAGCGAGCGTGTTCCCAGGACTGGATCAGAAATGAAGACCGCTGTTATTTCATATCCTCGGTGGAAACATCTTACGGTGGAGCGGAACGATATTGTTCAAACTCTGATGCAAGGTTGCTGGAAATAAATTCAAAAGAAGAGCAGGTACGTGTCACACCGAGGGAGGAGATATCCAGACAATCACAAACTCCCGGGGTCAGAAGAAGAGAAAAACTTCTGTGTAGCTTCCAATCACACAGTCCGGAGATCAGACACAGACTGAAGCTCCCTCCAGTCCGTTCCATCACACACTTCTGTGGTCAGATACAGAGTGAATCTCCCTCCGCACCGTCCCATCATACACTGCCGGGGTCAGACACAGAGTGAATCTCCCTCCACACCGTCCCATCTCATACACACCCGGGTTCAGACGCAGACTAAGTTTCTCTGCGTACCGCGGCTTCAAACATAACTGGGGTCAGACACAGAGTGAAACTCCACCGTCCCATTGACACTAACTGGATCAGACACAAATGAATTCCCCTTCACACCGTCTCAGACTCCAGGTATATGGCTCAGAGTAAACCTCCCTCCATCACTCAGTTCCCGGGTCACATGCAAGGATGTTCCCTACACACCATCCCATCACACACTCCCGTGGTCAGAGATTTGGTAAACCTAGATCCACAACGTCACATCACACGGTCCCGGAGTGGGACACAGAGAGAAACTCCCGCACTACTGTCCCCTCGCAGACTTCTGGCTTCTGACAGTGCGTGAAACTCCTATCATACAGTCCGGGTGATACACTGAGTGAAACTCTCTACAAACAGTTCGATCACACACACCCAGTTTCATGCAGAGTGAATCTTCCTCTGCACTTTCTCATTACAACGCCGGACGTCAGATAGAGAGTGACCCACTCTGCACCGTCCTGTTACACTCTTCAGGGTTCATTCACAGAGTGAATCCTGCTGCACACCGCTCCCCACAGACTCCAGAGGTCAGTCACAGAGTGATGCTTCTTCCGCACCGTCCCAGGACACGTTTCCAGGCTCAGGCACAGAGTGAATCTCCCTCCACACCATCCTATCACACACTCCCGGGGTCAGACACAGAGTGAATCTCCCTCCACACCGTCCCATCACACACTCCCGGGGTCAGACACAGAGTGAATCTCCCTCCACACCGTCCTATCACACACTCCCGGGGTCAGACGCAGAGTGAATCTTCCTCCACACCGTCCCATCACACACTCCCGGATTCAGACACAGAGTGAATCTCCCTCCACACCGTCCATCACACATTCCTTTGGTCAGACGCAGAGTGAAGGAACCTGTCTCTGTAGACCAACGTACCTCATACTCCCAGGTTCAGGCATTGAGAGTGGCCCCTTTATAACACTAATTAAAGACATTTAATTTCGCAGAATGATGTTTCCAACGCCGTCGGCCCTGAGTACAGAAGATACTGGATTGGAAAATGCGGAGGCGGGTGAGTTTCGGATTGTTCCTGGATTGGGACTGGGTCAGTGGGATTAGTTTGGAGACAGAACAGGAGCTGTGGGAAGTGAGGGTCCATGGTAGTAGATTCGATTTGACACAGGGCTGCAGGGGTGAGTGCGGGGCAGCGGCATCAATTTGGGGAGTGATGCAGTTTCTGGGGATAGAGTGGGTCGGGGGATTAGTTTGGATACCGACACGTGTCTGTGTGCTTAGTGCGATGCAGTGGAATTAGTTTGGTGGCTGTCTCGAGTGTACCTGGAGCTGTTTTGACCCTGTTGAAATTGATTAACTTTCTTTGATAGGGAAGAAGGTTCTGGTCTTCTGGTCAGGGATTTCACTGGAACGTCCGTCTGCGGTCCCTGCGACTCTCACGAATGGAGAGACCATTGCAGTGGTCAACACCGTTTCATCTGCGAGAAGTCGGTATATCGGTACACGGATATTCCTGAAAAGATCCAGGATCTCTGTCAACAGTCCGTAGGGCCAACTTGAATCACATTACAATCGGTTTTCCTCCCCCGTCTTTCCTGCTCACTCTTATCCACCTAATCCTCACATTGTCACTTCACCCACTCTCTCCTTCCCCAAACCATTCTCCTCCACAACTCTCATCCTCTTCCCCTCAACCCTCTCCTACAATCCTCTTTCCCCAGCAATCTCCATCTTTCCTGCCATCTGTCCCACTTTTCTCTTCCCCCGCACCGTTCTCCGCTCTCCATCTTTCTCCTTACTCTCCACCCACTCTCACCTCGTTCATGTGCACTCTGGTTCACTGATTCCCCATCCTGGGGTAAAAGACTGTGCGCATTCACTCTATCTATGCCCCTCGGGGTTTTATACACCTCTATAATTTCACCCGTGATCTGCAAAAGTAAACTCCTCACGCCATCCCGGTTTCCACAAATCAGCCACTCGAGTCCCGGTAAAATGCTCGTAAATCTCCCTCTCCACTCTTTCCAGCTAATCGTTCCGACAGCAGGGCGACCAGAACCGAACACAGTAATCCAAGTGTGGCCTCTCCGATTTCTTGTACTACTGCAATGTGACCTCCCGACTCCTGCACTCACTGCAGACCAGCGCGACACATGTCCTGTCTATCTGTATCGCGTGTTTCCCACCGGAATGACCATCTGATTTATTCTCTGTGACTTATACCACCGGAGAGTGAACATTTGTACAATCAGTACTGCGCAAATATGTAAATGTCATGTGTAGTTCCAAAAATTAATAAATGCAGCAGATAGGGGAATATCGAGGTTGCTCATGGATTCGGGAAGCGTTTAGCAATCTGATGGTGGAAGCGAAGTAACTTGTTCTAAATCGCTGAGTGAGGGTCGTGAGGCTCCTGTACCTCCACCGCGGTGGTACAAATGATGACAGGGCATTTCCCGGGTGGTGAGAGTACTCAGTAATGGACGCGGTCCCTCTTAAACATGTCCTCGTTAGTGGGAAGGATTTTGCCCCCGATGGAGTTGGTTGAGCCTTGAACCCTCAGCAGCCTCTGGCGACCCTGTGCGTTGCAGCCTCCACACCAGGCGGCGAGGCGACAAACCAGAATGCTCTCCGCCGTACATCGGAAGAAATTTGCGAGTTTTCAATGACAGACCACATCTCCTCAAACTCCTGACGTTGTAATCCCTTCTGTAAAGACAGAGATATGGACGGTGGTAAAGGTAGCTGCAGAGTCAGGTCTAGAATACACTCAGACTCAGATCAGAAATAACCAAAATTTGAGTAAGTAAATCCAAAGAGGTAATGAAACTCCTACGGTTGAGCACTGAGTGCTCAACACGAGTCTTTTATCTACAAACATTCCACGAAGGAATCTGAGTCTCAAATGGAAAGTAACAGCACTCCATACTCCGGGGAAGGGACTGCCGAACTTGGATGCACGTTCCCCTGTAGGTTAAACAGCATGCTTTTCCGGAAAGTCATCACGGCTGCAGTCTATGAACTTCTCCTCAAGACTGCCTCGAGCAATTTGATTGTGCAAGGTAAAGTCCCCCATGATAACTGCTGTTCCATGCCTCAGATATTCCTCTGTTTCCTGCCTGTGACACTGTAATGATATTGTTCGCTGTTCCATTGACAACTCACAGCAGTGAGTTTTTCCCTTTACTATCCGTTATCTCGACCGAGATGGATTCAATATTCCGCTCCAGACCTCATCCTTAATGAAGTGCGCTAAAAGACCACATTGACCTTCCTACCAGTCCTTCTGTAATACCTGATATACCTGGATATTTGCAATCTTCTCCACCTTGAAATCACGTATCTATAATGGCCTCTAAATCACTCCGCTTTGTACTGATTTGTGCCACAAGTTCACAGTGACTTTATTTGGAAAATTACGGGCATTCAGATAAAGCTCCAATCTTCTTTACCCGATGCCAATGTGCGCGTGGCTCCGAGAGTAATCCTTTTCCATTCTGCTTTTCAGGTTAGGCCCCAGCTGCTCAAATTCTCTCAGCAGAACCTCTTCCCTCGCTCGATCTTTGCCATAAATATATCTTAAATATTTGCAGTGATTTGGCCTCTACCGACGCCTGCTGCTGACAATTCCAGAAATCCACTCCTCGCTGGCTGAAGAAATTCCTCACAATCTCCTGTCTAAATCCTTCTATTCTCAATCTCCCCTGCATGTATTACTCTCCCTCAACAGAAGAAATCTTCTCTCCCACTTCCTCCACCGAGTACCTTTAACATTCGATAGGTTTCAATGAGGTCAATTACATAAACATTTGTTGTAAGAAACGTCTAACTTGAAGGTATTGTAAAAAAAATGAGTGTGAAAGAGGATATTTATCAATTAATTGTTCAAAAGACATCAGTCTATCTTCATTAAATAGATCTAAGAAAAGAATTAATATCTTTATTATTCCAATTTTTTTTAAAAGGATCACACAAGTATGCTTACAAAGTAATTTCGAGAAATTAAACTATAACGTTTATTGTTTATTTTAATTAAAAAAAATACGGAACTCGAGCCAAATTTGTAAAGGATACTTAATCACAGGGTATAAATTTAAATTAGCAACTTTAGCTAATTGTACAGGTAGAGCTGCTCTCAATAACGAGGTTAAATAAAACTATTTCACAGCTTTCTATTACAAATCTACTCAAATTTGCCGCTCTTTCTTATCAACCCAGTGTAATCAAAAGGACATATATGGCACATTAGCAGCCCAGCAATACATTATTAAATCAGGCAAAGCAGGATCTCCATCCTTTTTCCCTTTTTATAAGTGAGATTTACTAATTCTTGGTCTTTTGTCAAAAATATTTAATTAATTTTCGTTACACATTGTGTGCCGACCTGTTAGATATTATCACGAGCACGAACCCTTTGATGAAGGGTTTCATTGGATGAATTTATAATTTATTATTACAATGAGATAAGCGTCCTTTATGTAAGATTAAACACATTTGGGAAAAGGAAATTAATTTGACCTTCTTGACGGAGGACTGGAAGCGGATTCTGAAGTTGGTTAACTCTTCTTCGATTGGTGCTAGTCATTCGCTGATCCAGTTTAAAATTGTCCATCGTCATATCTGAGTCTTTTTTGTCTATGAACTGTTAAGAGGAGCTGTGGATCTTCTTATATTCGCTTAATATTATACTCTACATGATTTTGACAGTGTATATATTCTTGTCTTTGTTTCTACTTTTATTGAAATATGTATTTGAGATAACTTCTCCCTCAAAATATCCGGGGTATATCTTTGACTGTTATTGCGTTTGCTACACAGATAGCTGGGAGGGCCATTCTGTTGAAGTGGAAAGATACGTCGGTTCCTACTCTGTCATAACGGCTCTCTCAAGTGATGTTATGCCTTAGTTTGGAGAAAAGTAGAAGTCAGAACTTCGGACCTATGTTTGACTTTGAGAAAGTTGGGTGTCATTTGCTCGTTGATACCATTTGAGTTCATTGATAGGTATCCTCCACGATCTAATCGTAAATGTTGGTCAGAGAGCGCGAAGCAGAGAAACAAATATCACGGTGATGATTGTACGTTACAATATCAATTGTTTGGTGACAATAAATTATGTAAAGTCAAGATATATATATATATATATATATGATGGCAGTTTGATGTTTATCTTTAGAAGCTTTTTGTATGACGCATGGCTCCGGGGTTGAACACCAAATGGCTTTTATGTTCACTTTTTCTTTGATTTAGTTGAATTTTTTCTCTTTTTTTTCGTGTTACCATATTTCTTATTCTTTAAAACATTTTTACCTCTGAGACATTACCTATTTCGATGGTCTCTTATTATTTTGGATGATGATGATGATGATGATGATGATGATGATGATGATGATGATGATGATGATGATGATGATAATGATAATAATAATAATAATAATAATAATAATAATAATAATAATAATAATAATAATAATAATAATAATAATAATAATAATAATAATAATAATAATAATAATAATAATAATAATAATAATAATAATAATTTGGGAAGATAGGTTTCAATGAGGTCAACACTCAGCCCTCTGAATTCCAGAGAGTAGAGGCACAGATCCATGAATTTCCCGACACTGTATTCCATCAGTAACTTGTTTGGACATTTTCCTCTCTGTCTAAGTCCCTGTTTCCTCAACACAATCTGTTGATCTAAAATAGTAAGACCGATCTACACGGTCTGTGGTTTCCCGATGAGGAAGTCTAACATTCTGTTGCAGGGGGAGACACAACGGCCCAGGATTTGGATCCTGTTGATTATAACTGAGGAAACGATTGTGTTGAACGCTGAGCTGTCGTCTAGAAACCGCAGCCTCACTTAGGAATTGCAGTTGTCCTGATGGTCCAAGGCCCAGTGGCTAAGCAAGTGAGTTTGAATCCGCAGTAGACGTATTCTGGAGAGAGACAAAATGCAGCGGGTCAGCCTGTTGGGCTCACTGTAGATCCTGTGCGATGCAAACATCCAGGAAATTTCAATTAATTCAAGAGGCTGACAAGATGATAGATGGGACATATCGAGACGTATAAACATAGTAGCAAAGAAGACCTACAGCACAATACACGCCTGTCAGCCCACAAAGTTATGGCAAACATTTCCCTACCCGATAAATTACTAGGCTTACCTATATCCCTGCATTTTTCTAAGCTCCATGTACATATCCAGAAATATCTTAAAAGAATTTATCGTCTCTGCCTACACCAATTTTGCCGGCAGCCCATTCCACGTGCTCACCGCTCTCTGCGAAAAAAACTTACCCGGTCATCTCCTCTGAACCTGCCCTCCAGCAGTTTAAACCCGAGTCCTCTTCTGTCAACTATTTTAACCCTGGGAAAAAGCCTCTGACTATCCACATGATCAATGACTCTCATCATTTTGTACACCTCTATCAGGACACCTCTCATCCTCCGTCGCTCCAACGAGAAAAGGCCGAGTTCAGTCAATCTATTCTCTTCAGACAAGTTTCAAAATCCAGGCAACATCCTTGTAAATCTCCTCTGCACCCTTTAGATGGCTTCCACACCCTTCCTGCAGTAAGGCGATCAGGACTGAGAACAGTACGCCAAGTGGGGTCTGACCAGGGTCCTATACAGCTGCAACATTCCCTCTCGGCGCCAAAATTCCATTCCACAATTGAGGAGGTCCAGTACGCCGTACGCATTCTTAACGACAGAGTCAACCTGCGCAGTTGCTTTGAGCGTCCGATGGACCCGGACACCAAAATCACTCTGATACGCCACACTGCCAAGAGTCTCAACATTAATACATTATTCTGCCATCGTATTTGACCTATCGAAACGAAACACCTCACACTTATCTGGGTTGAACTCCATCTGCCCCTTCTCAGCCGAGTTTGCATCCTATCAATGTCTCGAAGTAACCTCTGACAGCCCTCCACACCGTCTACAGCACCTCCAACATGCATTGGATACCATAGGAAATGCCTGCCTAAATCCATATACACTACATCTACTGCTACTCCTTCATCAACAAGTTTACTCACATCCACAGAAAAATTCATTCAGCCTCGTAAGACACGACCTGCCCTTGACAAAGCCATGCTGACTATTCCTTGTCGTATTATACTCTCCAAATGTTCATCAATCCTGCCGATGAGGATCTTCTCCATCAACTGACCAACCGCTGAGGTTAGACTCACTGGTCTACAATTTCCTGGTCTATCTGTCCTTCTTTTCCTGAAAACAGGAAAACATTCGCAATCCTCCAATCCTCCAGAACCTCTCCTATATCCCTGTTGATGATGCAAATATTATCCCCAGCTATCAGCAATCTCCTCCCTCGCCTCCCACATTAACCTAGGGTGCACATCATCCGGGCCCGGCGACTGGTGGTTACACCCAAGGTGCCGGACCGAGGAAATTGGGTGACAGCCAGGGAGGGGTAAGAGGTTAAGGAACCAGTGCGTAGAACCCCTGTGGCTATACCCGTGAACAACAGATATATCACTTTTGAATTCTGGCAGGGTGAGGGCGGAGGACCACCTAAAATAGGAAGGTTACGCTAGTCCTATCTCTGGTAGTGAGTCAGGGTTCTTAAGTGTGAGGGCGAACAGCCAGAAGTCTTTTAAATGAAAACGTAGGATTGGATTAATACTTCTCTCCGTGATGTTGTCACAGATACAAGTATCAGAATGGAATGAAGGGAATTACAGACGCATGAGAAGATTTGGATGGGGATGTTGAAAGTACAGAGAATATCAGAACCATGATTGTGTGATTGGACGGAATCACTCAGGAAGAAATGATTCGGGGAAAGGTGTGAAGGAAGATTCTGTTTCTGACTCCGGGAGTGGCTAATGGGACGGTGAGGAGGAAGATTAGATTGTGTCTGACCACGGTAGTGTGTGATGGGACGGTGTGGAGGGAGATTTACTCTGTTTCTGATTCCGGGAGTGTGTGATGGGACGGTGTGGAGGGAGATTCACTCTGTGTCTGACCCCGGGAGTATGCGATGGGATGGTGTGGAGGGAATTTCACACTCTGTCTGACACCAGGAGTGTGTGATGGGACAGTGCGGAGGTAGATTCAGTCTGTGTCTGACCCCGTGATTGTGTGATTTGACGGTCTGGAGGGAGATTCACATTGTGTCTGATGCCGAGAATGTGTGATGGGTCGGTGTGGAATGGGTTTCATTCAGCGTTCGTCTCAGAAGATGTGTTTTTCACTCCTACTTAAGTTGTTGTGTGAGATGGGAGCAACGAGGGACCTTTACGGCTTTTCTATCCCCGACACTGTGTGACGCATCGTTGCTTGGGGAGCATCACTCGGTGCCTGACCTCAGGAGTTTCTGATGGGATATTTTGGATGTATCCCCACTCTGTGGCCGAAAACCAGAGTTATACACTCATACTCTGAGGGCGTTGCGACAGCCTCCAATCAGAGATCGGGAGCGGGAATTGAAGTGTGTTCAATTCACTTGAACAGCGCCTTGAACAGTGAACAGCGCCTCACGTTTGTTTGAACAAAAGCCAATCAGAGAGGCGTGTTCATTAGCAATGGAAAGTTAAGATCAGACATGGGCTACTGTTGTTGGATTTGTTTTTAGTTTATTTATTGTTTCATTTATAATTGCACCGTTAGAACATTAGGCACTCCTGGTCGCAGAGTTAAATGCTCCTCTTGCAGGACGTGGGAGAGCAGGGAGACGTTAAGTGTCTCTGACAACTTCACCTGTAAGAAAGGGATTGGAAGTGTAACTGGATCATTCGGGCTGATAGGGAGGACTTTTTGTGAGGAAGTTAGACCGAATGTGCGGGTCACCTGAAACCAAGAAACAGTCAGGCTGATGAAAAAGGTTGAACAGCCAGGCGCAGTGCAGAGTTCCCCCTGTGGCCAACCCCCTCAGTAACAGGACTAAAAGTTTGTATGCATTTGGATGGGGGGAGGCGTCAAAAGTACAAGTACAGGGAAATATCTCAGGTCCGGTTCCTGGCAAGCAATTTGTCTCTGTGGTTCAGAAGGGAAGAGGGAGGGCGAGATCAGGCATGCTGTTGGGAGAGGGGTTCACTTTTTCGGCGATTAGAAAAGAGGTTCTGTGTGCGATTGAGAGATTCCTGGATGGTATTTTGATCGGACACCGACAGAGGTTGTCTTCCGCCGAGCGAACACTAGGCGGCGGCACATGCACCCGCCTGGAGGCCGCGCCGCAGCGCCCTCACGTTGCGCAGCCATTTCCTTTTCTGAGCCACTGAGCAAATCTCTCCGTTTACACCTAAACTGGTCTGGAACTAATATCCCAGCGGGACGTTCTGACATTAAACGGGAGGAGGGGTGGGGATTCAACTAGAGATGTAGGGGAATGAAAAACATAATGCCAAAAGTGGTTGTTCGGACAGATGTTGTTAAGACCACAGACAAAGTGAGAAAGCCGAAGGTTGAGCCTGCTGGGACTCATGTACTGAGCTGTCTCCGTTTCAATGAAGGAAGTATTGTACGGAAGTCCGATGAGCTCAGGGTAGGGGTCAATGGCTGCAATTATGATATTGTAGACACTAGTGAGACGCCGTTGCAGGGCGGGCAGGAGCGTCAGCTCAACATTCCCGATTTCGGTTGTATTAGTCGTGATGAAGCGGGAAGTATTCAAAGTTGAGGGGCAGCTTTACTAGTCACATGAGATTCATTGACAAACTCAGGGAGATGGGTTTCATGTGCCTCTTTTACGGGGACGTTAAAGTGAAGGGAATTCTGGGAGATGTTTGTTGTGCAGTCAGAAGTGATTTTCCTCAATAGGTATATCACAATATTGTGGGCTGAAGGGTTCGTTCTGTTCGGTGATTTACGTTCACTGCTCTGCACAAGGGGCAAAAACACAGGATTAAACTCATCGAGTGGGCAGAGAAGGGGGTGAGGTAGAATGACAATCTCAAGGACATTGACGATAGATTGTGAAACACAGAGAACAACCATTTCACAGACAGCATCGGCAGTGAGCGAGCCACACAGCTGTCACTGTGACACCCACACACCACTCACCATGACATGGACCGAACCCCGACGGCAAGCTAAGCGACCCCACACCGTGACACCCACACGCATCTTGCCGTGACACTCTGCGGAACAGCGTTGGAACTGGAAATGAATGAACTGGGGAGCATTCAGGAAGCTGAGGGGAAGATTAGGAAGACATATACAGAGCGATTTACACCCACGGTGCAGGGTACAGGAAACTGGGTGACGGACAGGAAGGGGTTAAACTGCAGGAACCAGTGCAGAGACCCCTTGTGGCCAACCCGCTCAATAACAGGTAGACCAATTTGGATACTTCAGGATGGGAGGAGAGACGTGCAAATGACCAAGCAGGTGAACGTCTCACCGGTCAGGTGGCACAGAAGGAATAGGGGGTGAAATCTGGCGAGCTGTGTCCATAGTGTTGTCTTTATTTAGGGAACGGAAAAGAGATACTGTTTTTCGAGTACGAAATTCCTCAATGGTATGCGGTCGTTATCGTCACCAGTATAAAAGGGAGTCGGTTCACCCCACTTATATATGAGCAAGTGTGGCCAAAATACGAAAGCACATTCAGGTTAAATGTGGCTGAAGAGTTAGGGTTGAAGCTCACATAATGTGTATGAAATGTAAAGATAGCAAGCATATATAGGATATCAGTAAGTACATTCACGCATTATGTACACACACACACACACACACACACACACACACACACACACACACACACACACATACACATTTTTGCAGCTTGAGACCCCCTGGGCATTTTGAATGCCATGGTAATCTATAATTGTTCACGAAGAGATTGTATTCTGCCGAGCGAACACTGAGGGGCAGCACAGACACCTGCCTGGAGGACGCGCCACCTCGCCCCCAGCTTGCTCAGCTCCTTCATTGCCTCTCCCATGAGCAACTCTCTCAATTTACACCTGAACTGGAATCGAACTAATATCCCAGCGGTAAAGTTTGCCTTTAGAAGGGGAGAGTGGAGATACAAACTAGAGTTGAAGGACGTGTACATAAAAAAGCCATTACAGTTAGTTGAGTGGTTGCTGGGTCAGATGTTGCTAAGGTTTCAGAAAAAGGCAAGAAGCAAAAAGTTGAGCCTGCTGAGGCTCATGTTCTGAGCGGCGTACGTTTCAATGCGGAAAGTATTGTTTGAAGGGCCTGATGCGCTCAGGTCAGGGGTCAACGCCTGTAAGCCAGACACGGTACAAATTAGTGAGACTTGATTGCAAGTGGGACAGTACCGTTTGTATAAGCTATGAACGAGACACACAACCCTCACTGTGACACGGAGACGTTCTTCAATGGGACACTGAACGTGTTTCGGTGTCAGTGCCACCACGCACATCTGTCATGAACGCGCTTCTCATCGTGACACTGACACACTGACAGGTTCTGCACCACAGCAGGATCTCACCACTCAACGAAACCAACACAGTCAGACCCTGTACTGTAACTCGAATACAGACCTCCACGTATGCATAACACCCTTCCTCTCCATAACCACTCCCCCACTCCGTCACCCTACTCCTGCACTATTCCCAGTCACCGTCAGACAGATTGCAGTACCCACTCCCGTCTCCGTCACCCATCCCACACCTGCAAGCAGCCCAGTCTCCTTGACCCTCTCCTGCACACTTTGCCGTCTCAAGCATCGCGTACGTGCCCAGACGCCCCGCCCCCCCGTTACACTCCACCCGCTAAACGCTCCCCATCTACGTCGTTCCTCCACTCTCCTTCCACTCTGTGACACAGGCAATTGTGGGAGTATGAGGGAGAGATGATGGCTGGTGATTCACCTCACCCCGTACCATGGATATCGATCGCCAGGATCTGAATCTCTCCACAACTCTGCATGCACAGGCCGGTCACGTGATTCCGCACCACTCGCATCTGTGTTTGTATTGTCACCACCCTTTCCCTGGCCTCCTCTCTCTCTCCCCTTCCTTCCTCTAACGGCAGCAGACAATCCGCTCACACACTCGCAGACACCATCTCTGAGAGACATACACGATTCAAAACTACTGGAAAGCCGAAAAGCTGGGTATTGGTGAGTGGGGAGAACGGAGGAGAGAGTGGGTTACGTACTTTTGCTGACTCCGGTAGGGTGTGCTGCGATGGTGCGGGAGGTACTTCACATATCCGACCCCAGGAGTGTGATGCGATAATATTTATGGAGCTTCGCTGGTTATCAGACCCAGGAACTGTGCGCTTGGACGGTGTGGACGAAGCCTCACTCTGTGTGACCCCGAAGTGCGTGTGGAAACAATGTGGAGGGAGTTGCACTCTGTGTATGAACCCCGGGGAGAGTGATGGATCGTTGCGGAGTTGCGTGACTCAGTTTATGTTTCCAGGAGTGTGTGATGGGATTGTATGGAGGGATTCTCGCTCTGACTGTGACTCCTGGCCATGGGTCAGTGGATTTCGGCATTTAGACAGACTCCAAACAAAGACAAGGAGCAAGAAAATGGTGCCTCACACGTTCTGCTCCAACGGCTGAATGTGAACACCCTTTCTGTGGCCCCACTCTCCTCCCCTTCCTTCCTCTTTTCACAGCACACCATTCCTTCTCTATTATTCTTTTTTTATAATATGTTTTACTAAAGGAACGACACAATATAGAATACATAATGGATTACAATTTCCTCCATTTTGCTTTTGTATCTTACCCCTAAACAAACCTCCTCTCACCCGCCCTCCCCCTGAACATACAATGACAGCTATTGTATTTACAATACAACACTTCACAGATACAAGTACGGACATTCCACAGCTATACCCCCACACTACTTCAAGACGAAGCCCCACACACATCCACAACATCTCAGATGATCCAGACTACACTCATATTACAATTCAACAAACACCCTGTGAGTTAAACCATATGCGTGTTAAAAGGGAAGCAATTACCCAAGTACAATTAAATGTCCTCAACTAGCAGGTAATACCATATGACTCTCAAAATATGACAAGAAGGGCCCCCATTTCGAATAGAAGTTCCTCACAGACGCCCTGAGAGTGAATTTAATCTTTTCTAATTTCAGGGAAAAAAACGCCCTCTCGCCAAGCAGCAGCAGATGGGGGGGGGGGGGTGGCAGATTTCCAGATCAGCAACATTCTCGTACGGGCTAAAAGCGATGTAAGTGAAATCATATCCGACTGGTTTGAATTTAAGCCCAAAACATCATCTGCCACACCAAATACAGCTATAAGCGGGTAAGGTCTGACTGTCACCCCCAAACCCTCACTGATAATTTAAAAAAAAAACAGTGCCCAGTTACCATCAAGCCGTTGGCAAGACCAAAATGCATGAACAAAACCAGTCGGAGAGAAGGAACATAGAACATAGAATATTACAGCACATTACAGGCTCTTAGACCCAAAATGTTGTGCCGACCCTCAAGCCCACCCTCCCATATATCCCCACACATTAAATTCTTCCATATACCTGTCTAGTATCTGCCTCTACCATTGACTCAGGCAGTGCATTGCACGCATCAACTACTCTCTGTGTGAAAAATCCTTCCTCTCATATCTAGCTTGAACTTCCCATCCCTTACCATAAAACCATGTCCTCTTGTGCTGAGCAGTGGTGCCCTGGGGAAGAGGCGTTGGCTGTCCACTCTATCTATTCCTCTTAATATCTTGTATACCTCTAACATGTCTCCTCTCATCCTCCTTCTCTCCAAAGAGTAAAGCCATAGCTCCCCTAATCTCTGATCATAATCCATACACTCTAAAGCAGGCAGCATTCTGGTAAATCTCCTCTGTACCCTTCCCAATCCTTCCACATCCTTCCTAAAGTGAGGCGATGAGAACTGGACACAGTACTCCAAGTGTGGCCTAACCAGAGTTTTATATAGCTGCATCATTACATCGCGTCTCTTAAACTACCCCTCAAATTATGAAAGCTAACA